>NW_016165322.1:0-3206 GCF_001687245.7 Rhagoletis zephyria | reverse complement strand
TTTTCTTTCTTTCGAAAAATATACAACGGATTTGCATATTTTTTGCATGTATCGTATAGAAATAATTCCATAAGCTTTGCATGAATCAGGGAAAAGTTCTCGCTCAAGCGAGCAATCGTGCAGCTAAAATGAATTGAATTCATATTTTATTCGATTAGATGTAACACTGCTTTTATGAAAGAAATAGGATTGAAAAAATTCTATTGATTACGGCTTTTTTGTTTGCTTACCCAGTCAGCGAAGAAATTGCGTTTTGTAGGCAGTCGTAGGCAAAAAAAAAAGAATGATAAAAAAATGTTGGTCATATTGAAATAAATTGTGAAACTGCTCTTTGTTTTTTTTCTGTGAAATTTAGTTATGGTGTTTTCGTGTCTACCAAAAAATGTCGCCTCTTTCTCTTTTGGGAAGAAAATTTTGTGTTCGTTTTTTAAAATATCAAACTCTTATAAGGGGAAAGAAGCACATTCTCCGCCCTTTGAATCCTTGTTAGGGGAAACTGTTGCCCCGAAAATCAGATGGTTGCTTAAAATTATAATATTATTTTGAAACGCAGGAGCTAAACAAGGACACGTAGGCAAAACCGTGCCCCTTTACTGGGTTCAACACTTTTTGCACCGTGGAAGGGCAAGATTTGCACCGTGGAAGGGCAAGATTTGCACCGTGGAGGGCAACATTTTTTGAAAGAAACGAAATCACCATTACAAAAATATCAGAAAAACGCAGGAAGCATATTAATAGAGGGGCTTCGATACTCCAGTACCTTCGACGATCTTGTCGATGACAGTTATATTACTATTATATATAAAACTAATATCTCGTTACTCCCACTGCGTGACCCCGCCCACTTATGATGAAGTACTGTATCTTAGTAGCCGCTTCACCAAACCCTTACCAAACTCGGTACGAGCACTGCTTAGGATCCAGCTAAGAAATTTGTTGAAAATCTTTGAAATCGAGCTATAGCCACGCCCACTTCCCATATAATGGTAATTTACAGAAACACGAAAACTGCGATAAATCAGTAACTGCTAAAGCTAATTGAGCCAAAATCGATTATTGCAATGACCGCTGAGCAGAAAATTAGACTATTATACATTTTTGATTTTGGGCGTGGTTCCGCCCACTTATGACTAAAAATGTGTATCGATTTATGAATTTCTAGCAAACTCGGTGCACGGTACGAAAAAGCAATTCGTTGAAAATTATTCAAATCGGACTAAAATCACACCGGCGTCCCGTATTTACGATAATTTTCGGATATACGAAAACTCCGATATTTCAATAACCGAGGGCGTTCATTTACTCCAAGTTAGTTCTTACAACAACCTCTTAACAACTAATAAAACTGTGATAGACTTTTAAGTAGTTTAAAAAAAGTTGGAACGACGATAGTTGATACCTTCGCCGGGTATAAAAAATTCGGTTTCACCCGAACTTATGCTTTTTTACTTGTTTAAGTCTTCATTTGAATATAATAGCGCGATGGAATCTTGTTCTTTATACAAAACTGAAGATAATGCATTTTCTAAGACAACTAGGCGTAACACCATTTTCGACCAAAAACATGTTTTGTAACAACTCGTGAGATTTGCTCATATAAGTAAAGGGAGGAGTTATTGCAATTTAATGGACTAAGGACCAACTCTAGGTCGACATGATCTTCGGAAGATATAAAGTATTCGAAAACATCTTATCAGCGATATATCGCACTTTTAAATTGAGTCATAAATAAATAAGTTAGGAAGTAAACTTTCGAAATAGGGCGATGGGTTCTGTGTGAGAACCAACCCAGTCTTATGTAGATACATGAATACTTACTTCACTTCACTTCAAACCAGCTCAGTAATTTCCGCATTGTGTCAAATTGGATTATTCCTTCCCCTCACACCAAGCAATTACCAAGAATGGCAAAATATCAGAAAATCAATATTTTTCTCAGGAAATGTGGAATTTCCCTTCACCACACTCTTTCCCGCTGGCGCAGCATTTCGCCAGATTGTGTTGCGCTTAAAGCTGTTACTATGTAATAATCACATAATAAACGTGAAGTTGTTGGCATCGCAGCAATAAATTAAATCAATGTAAAAATAGGGGACTTCCGAGAATCGAGAACAGGAATTAAAGGAATTTAAAATGAAGCAATTTCCTTGGAATCTTAACATATGTGCATTTGTCCATACCTACAGTGGCGGTCAAAAATGGATGAAGGGATAAATTTTGAGCTTTTTAACCAGCAGTTTTTGAAATCTTTTTGGGGATGCAGTTAACAAGCTTACAAAATTCTGGTAACATAGGTGAACGTTTTGAGCGGCGCAATAAATTTGTAATATTTTTTGCAGACGGCTTTTGCGGTTTAGTTTGAAAAACATTGTAAATATTAAAAACTAAATATTATTCATTCATTATTGACCGCCACTGTATGTATGTACATATTTATATACTTATACCTACATTTTGAAGAAATTTATGGTTGATTTATAGCTTGCCATTTACTAATTTACAAAGTAGAAAATTTTCCGATCTTTACCTATATAAGTAAGTACACACATATTTATATATTTATGTGCATAAGTATAAAACAAATTAGGACTGACGCAAATGACCTCGCCTGTGTAGTCGTCGATGACGCGAACAGTCAACGGAAGTGTCACACTGGACAAACGACAATTTACGTTTAATTGGAAAAGGTTAATGCAAAGTGAAACCGCTTTAGTGTATGTGTATCTGCAGGTGTACCTTAATTGGTCATGGCTCTATTGCCCGTCTGGGTGATTTCAGCCAAAAATAGCGACTGCTAATTAATTGAAGCTTTTGATTATCAGCTTCATGCCAAGCAAAATGAATTTGATGTCGTCAAGGTAGAAGGCGCTAATACATTGGACATAATTAACAGAATTTAATTAAACTTAATTGAGGATTAAAACGGGCAGATAGTTGCTTTATTTTAGGCAGGGACATATGTATGTCTTCTGGTAAAGATACATATATTTACATACAAATTAACGTATAACCCGGTATACAAACATACATAGATATCACAAGTACTTTGAATATAATACAGGCCAAAAAACTGGACAAGAGGTACTTGATAAGGCATCGTATGCACACTAGGGTGGGCCAAAAAGTAAAGTCGGAATTATAACTGTTCTATATCAAGAAAAATATACCCCCATTTTTATACCCGAGCGCACTTGTGCACAAGGGTA
>NW_016165319.1:0-28011 GCF_001687245.7 Rhagoletis zephyria | reverse complement strand
GGCCTATTTAGATTCCTGGAACGTTGTTAAGATATTTTGGAGGTCATTTGTTCAACATGATACTTCTATAAAAGTTTACTATCAAAAGGACTTACTTAGTAAGAAATCACAAGGACTTACTTAGTAAGAAATCTGAATGCATTTCCACCCTGGTTGAATGGAAACAGCACTGGACCAAGTAGAGAAGATAATCCCGAGTCTCAAGCTCCGATAACGACGTCGGGCGAATAGTGAAATGCTGGAGCTGACAGCCTGCCTGCTGAGTTATTCAAGTGCGTCGACGAGGAGTGGTTAAGAGTGGCTTTACAGAATATGGTCAGATGAACGCATGCCTGTCGCCTGGAATTTAGGTGTGCTCAACCCAGTATACAAAAAGCAACCCCGTCATAGGCGTCAATTACCATGGGAACGGACTTTGAGATGTCGCATACAGGATTTTTGTCAACTGGAAAATCAACTGAGAAATCTATTAGACTAAGTATTTAAATTTTACAATTGAACGAGAAAAATCGACTATAAAATCGGCCCGGGTAAAGGCAGCTTAAGTGAGCGTATTGTGTGCAAGACTAAAGTCCACTGCCTATGAACTGATTGGGACTTATAAGTGTGGATTAAGATCCGGTACATCTACCATAGGCTAGACATCAACTACACGTCAAATATGAGTTCTCCATTCCCCTGGTCACTGCGCCATATACTCAAACCTGCTCTAGCCATTTCTGTTTGTAGCAATCCCTTGCAAAGTATCACTTCCACCGGTCAAAAAGTCGCAAGATATTGTTATTGAACTTACGAATTTTCTGTAATTCTCACATCATTGCTGCAAAGCCACTCGTATATTTTCTCTATAACCCCAATAGCCTGCGAACTAAAAACTTCATAAAGGCAAGCATGCTTATAGGCGCATATACCGCGAAAAAAAATTGCGCGCATCCTTACTTTATGACCAGCAAGCTGTGGCAATGTGCAAGTCAAAAGTTTTTGGCAAACTTTGTTTGACGACCTCCCAAAAAAAAACAGAGACGAAAAACCCAGAAAAGAATGACCACAAAATAAAAGCAGCCAATTTCGGCTAGCACTCAACACGCCCCTCTCCACGCAAAATAAAAAATATTAACTAGCAGTAGTAAGCAATTAAAAAGTGCTCATCACGACAGTGGGTGTGGCAGCAAGTGACCAGAAAAATATGAAATCAAAAAATGGAAATAAAATTTCTTGAAAATTTTCGATAATGTGCAAAAGTTGCTTAAAGTTATCGCTAAACTTAAATGGGATTTTATTATCGCTGAGCAGACGCTGTATTAGTTAGTTCGTAAATATGAGGCGGCCGGGCCAAATGAGATAGCAAGCGTAAGAGGCGTGCGTGCATGTGTAGCTTAGCTGTGGTGTGTGCCATTGTCGTTTGGCTAATATTTTTCGTGGCCGGAAAAGTTTTTCACTGTTTTCTTGGCGCTGATATCAGCGGAAGCGTCACTTGCCATAGCTAAATACATTTTTCTTTTTTAGTCAAACGAAAGCAAGAAAAAAAGTTATCCTGTATGCTTTCAAGTAGTATTGGCTAGAAATAAGCATAGCGCTGTAGGAGCAGCAGCCGCAGCTGCGGCAATAGACGAAAGATGTTCGAAAAAGGGCACTTTTGAAAATAAATCCGGGCGTGTCGCTTTTAACGCTGACACTTGCATGCTCTGCTTAGATTCACAATCCCTCTGTAAAGCCGCAGTCATCATGCTCGCTCTTACTCTTTCGTAATTTTACCCTTCACGCTGCTATCTCGTTCGCTTTCTCGCTCCTGCTCATATCTTGGCGATTAGTATCATTTCTCATTTTGTTAAGCAGTTGGAACACATTCGTTGCATACTTTGCGGTGGCTCATATTTTGCTCTTTAGGTTTGGGAACTTTATAGCATTTTTGGATGCTTCTTTTTATTCTCTCATGCTCTCTTTTTTTTAGTAAATTTGAGTTTTGTATCCCTACCATTTATTTTTTTTTACTACAAATTGCCTGCCAACTTGGCACTTTTCACCGCTAATGATGCAATTTCCTTTGGGCTTGTCCTTCACTATTTGGCTTTGTGCCTGTTTGCTGTCCGATGCATGAATTGGAACGCATAAGCCTGTGACTATCAATGTTGTAATGGCATTTCGATGTAAGAGTTAGAAAGGTTGTTTATGATTTATAAATTTACATAAAACTAAATTATAAATAATTTTGTAGTAGAGTAGCACACTGAACTCGGATAGGTTTAGGCAGTGGCTAAGCCCATGGATTATGAAAAGATTAGCATATGTTACTCCTCGCGCCGCTGGGCTGTCTTTCAGCTAGGTAAAGTAATTAAGTTGCATACTTTCGGGCACTGGATATATTAATGCTTTTTTAATTCTATAGAATAGTAGTAGTAGTAGTAGTAGTAGAAAATAATCCCTAACGTTAGCAACAACACTAGCTACGTAATTAGTCTATTTGAGATCTTATTAATCAGTCAAGTGAATCCAATCCAACCTTGTCTAAATTGAAACCCAGCCTACATCTAAACAAAATATACACAGTGAATCGTTCATGAAGCCTAAGGTGACCATATGCCATCCCTATGGATTATGCCACGTAATCAGTCCTATTAGGATCGTAGCTCATTCCTTCTTCTTGGCTGAGAAGAAACTTTGCTACTAGCTTGTCAAGCCTTTTCAGGAAACACTTGATTGTTTTGCAGGTCTCACTACCACACCAACAGCTCTAAAGAGTTTTATGTATGAGATCCTTGATGTACCAAGTCATTTTCCTAAAATTGGCTACGGTCTAGTTGGACGCTCCAAAGAACTATAGTTCGCCAATTCATCAGCCAGTTCGTTGCCTTGAACATCATAGAACGCTTCGTTAAGATAACACGTCGGTTTCACCATATAACGGAGCCACGAACTCACAAGGGTGGCATCCCCATCGGCCAGACTGAACTACGGAAGCTGATGTGTTACAAAGTGGGTGGCAACTACCGCAATAAAATATACAACGGAAGCGATCTAATAAGGAATTTAGAGAAAATAAATGTAATATATAGATCTATATTTTTTCTTTCGATTAACAACGCAGCATAATTACATATTTACCATCTAGAATTTCAATAGCAAATACTACACCTGAGTGCATTACGTAGAGTCACTGCTGTAACTAATACAACCAAAGGTCCCCATTCTACCTGCGCCACCTGTTTCAACGAAAACTTATTATTGACATTTGCGTCGTGTTTACCAATGTAAAATAGTTGCCACGTAAACAAAATAAAAAAGTGCAATGCCCAAAAATTCACGCTCGTGGAATTCAAAAGCCAAATTACAAAAAAAAATGTGAGGCAAAAAAAGTTTAGAATAAATAGGCAAATATAAAACTAAATTATAAAAATAAAACCAAGCCAAATCAAATGGAATTAGTTAGTACAAACAAATGTCATTAAACTACATTTTTGGCTACTTTTTTTTGGCGCCGTTCTGCCAGCATTTCGGCGCTCGCTCCGCGCCTTACCGTACCCAACTTCGTCACAGAGCAGCAGCGCGCAGTTACTCGTATTAACCTAAATTCTTGGCAAAAAAAAATCGAAAATCAATTCTAACTGTAAAATCAACTCGCACTTTTTTCTATAAGTACCCAGATACATAAGTTTGTTGCTCGATTAGTTGCAAGCATTGTTGCAATATGCCGCTATTTGTGTTGTGTATTGTAAAATTGTTGTTGCTGCTGCTGAGGTTATTTACATTTGGATTGGAAGAAGAATTGCAAGAATTGTTGCACGCGATTTGTGGCCGTGTAATCACCTGTCGTCATTGCTAATGTTTTTTTTTACCTAAATGTTGTTGTGACTGGTTGCAAGTCGTTGTTGTTAATACATTCTGTTGCAAGTGTTGATTCTAAAGCGCGTTTGTGCGCAGCTTTGTTGTTGGTGCTTTTGTTTGTGTTATTGCTTGTTATGGCGTGTTTTAAAATAGCGGCAATAAGCACAGCAGCAACCTCAACAACAACAGCAACAAAAAGAACAACAATACAATTATAAAACATGGCATAACCTGTACAGCAACAACAAATCGGTTAAGAGAGCAATCAGCGACAGAACAATTGCAACGGCAATGTCGACAGATGCTGCAACAACAAAAAATTTTTCAACAAACAAGTGCAACAAAATATTTTATGTGAAAGAAGAAGCAGCAACTGCGGCAGCGTCAGCAGCAGAGGGAACGACAGCGGCGCTGCTACCAGCGCAGACTTGCAGTCCGACCATAAAATAAGAAATAAATCGAAGAAGGCGGCTCGCGACATGGGAAAAAAATAATAATAATAAAAAAAAAATAAAAATCAAATCTACTGTAAAAAATAACAAAAAAACTAAATTCGAAATTCGCTGTGGCGCACCCCACTGCCGAGTGAATTAAAATGCAACGCTTACAAAGTAGCGTCGCTGACATTTTTTTAATTTTTATTTTTTCAGTAGAACAACCACGGCGCCACATAGCCTCATACACCAGCGTATAGCACAGCCATTGAACCAGAACAAAAATTCAAAAAACAAGGCATCATATCCCAAATTTCTTACACATACATTAGGGTGCCCCAGAAAAACAAGTTGCGTTTTTTTCACCGGCATTACGAAAATTCATTATATTTTAAGACTTCCAACAAAATATTTCAGAAAAATATTAAGATTCACGTGAGTAAAACTGATTTAAAATAACTCCAAAAATCTCATTATGTTGATTCCGTTGATAGAATTTGTATGCAGACACTCTAAGCTTAAACGTGTGTAGTGTCTGAGGTGATTTTTGGAAAAAAAATATTTTTTAAACTAATTATATTTGTAAAAAACTAGATTTTTGTGGTATTTTAAAATTGGTCTAGCCCACGTAAATCTCAATATTTTTCTGAAAATAAAATAGATTTAATTTTTTCGATGAAAAAAATTTTATCAATCCATTTTTTTTTTGTATGGAGTGTGAAGCTCCCTAATATTCATACATATGTACATAAATAAGCATATTTCGATTCTTTCCATTCTGGGAAAACAGGTGCAGCTTTCAGGTGCGCGTTCGCTGACTCGCTGCTCTACTGGCGTGGCAGCGGAAACCACCAGTTCGAGCTGGCCCGTGCACTTCACTCTGGTAACGTAGACTCCCTTTTTTATCCCCAGCCCAGTCAGACGCCAAAAGCCAGACAGTCATTTGCATTTTTGGGTATCAAACATTTTTGGCAAGTCACAATTGTAATTGCTCTCAAGTAGAGCTTGCTGGCTGGCTGGTTGACACTCATACAATCATGTCACAATCCTATTCATGGCTGTAGGTATAGGTAAGTACTTTTGTGATAGTTCAATTATGACATTATCATTTTTGTGGCGTAAAATTATGATAGCAGCTCTGAGGTGGATGGGATACGTAAATGTTTGCTTTCCGGCAATTTCGTTGGTGGTGAAGAGGTTTCGAGGGTAAGGCACGCTGCATGATACACAATTTTAGTTGGTATTAAAAATATTTGAAGTGAAATGAGTTCGAGTTAATTTTAGAAGTGGGAGATTATTTAAATAGATTGGGTCAATAGATGTCAGAGTGTGAAAGTATTTTAAGACGGTTTTAAGCAGCCTGAAAGTTATGGGTGAATTGACTATCTCCAAAGGTTAAGACTTACTTTTCAAAACTTAATATATAAGCAAATGAGTTACGATGATCTTGCCATGCCAAGTGGCGCTATCATGAAGGCCTGCCTTCCGCTTTTTGATAGTTAGGCCATGAATCAGACAACAAAAACAAAAAATTAAAGACACACGTTCAGAGAATGAGAACACTTCTGATTATGGAGAAAAATTCGACTGGGTAGCTAGAGCTTCTAGACATTATCCCTCCTTAGTGGTTCCGTTGGCAGGCGTAACTTTCTTCTGAATAAATTAGAAGAGGGTATTCTTCAGTAGTTGTTATGGTAGAGCCAAAAGAACGGAAAGAGGCTGGGGAACGAAATAGTCCATAGAAGGCTGATGATACGCCAGTTTCGCGGGAGAGGGAATTGAAGCTTATAGATGTGGCTTCCAATAAAGGTAAGTCAGCGTTGGAGAGGTAGAGGATGATTAAGGCACGCTTGTCTTAGCTGGTAATTGATATGGTTTTTGGCCGTCGCACCTGGGATATAGTAGCAGCAGTACATACACAGATACATTCCCCGGTAGGGATGGGATCCAGCTCTCCAATACCTTACTGGAGTAGAGCTTGTTGAGCATCGGAAGAGCTTGAGAGGACTTAAGGCTCGACCTTAGCACTGCCAGCGAAATCCCTAGGGGCTCCTGGCATCGTATTTCACAAGAGGGCTGGGCATTCCTTAAACGTTGAGGAGTCGTAAACTAATGAAGTATTTTTCCGACTGTTCTACCGACTTCTTTATATTTTGCGACAACCGACTAGCCAAAGTGTAAATATTCTGGATCATTTCTGTGATGATGAAGAGTCCGAAGATATTAATAACGCGGCGCGTGGACCTAACTACAGCTCGCTATAAGACCTAAATGGATCAGAGGAATATTCAAAGCACTCGTTAATTCGAGGTAGGCAGAGGACGATATTGAAATGGCCTCTAAAAAGGATTCATTGGCATGAAAAACTAGAAAAGTTAAAAGGGCTGCATGTTCCAAAAAAAGCGCGCAGAGCGTGATCGTATTGAGGTCTGCGGCGACTGATGGCTAATACTCAGTTGTATGTTCTTTGATATTTTACTATGTACTGTGACAAAAACTAGATATTAAGTGATTAGTTTCGTCGCCAGTTTTGCCTCAAGGAAGAAATTCCTAAGCCCTTAGTAGTGTACATTTTTGTAGATGACTTAAAATGAGACTAGAACGTAGGTATGGGAAACTTCGCGACTGGACGTTAAAATCGAAAAGTTTATGCGATTTATATATTCAGCGTTGCGCTAATCTAGGTTTTGTAAGCCAGAACAGACAGACAGAATGTTTGAGGAGTTAGCCCGGAACTGCACCGCTTTGGGCACCTCAGGAAAAAGGAAAAAGGCGTTTGTGTGTCGCGGAGTCTCCGAGATACAAGACTTCTCAACACTGACAACAAACTGACTGTGGCAACTGACTAACTCTAGAAGGATGGACCTAAAATCATGCATCGTCTGTAGAAATTGGTGGCTTTCCTAGCGTCTGAAGTGGGCTTCCAACGTCAATGAACTAGACTGAAAGAATATGGCTGAGTTTGCAGAGGTTTCCACAGGGGACTGGGACCTATGTAAGTATGTAAGCATTGACTGGACCATAACACCTACTACCTTAACAGTAACTCAACTAAAGGGAATAGGGACAATGGATAGTCTTCTCTGTTATTGCCTAGGACCTGGTTTCACGAGGTGGACAGCTTTTCATGTAAAATAGTTAGTTAGTTACAGCTTCAAATAGGCGCGTACTTACATAGTATTCGCAACCAAATATTCGTTCACATTTTCAAATTTTTTCGTGGGCGAGATAAATGAAGAAACAAATTATTCTATGCGCTTGCAAATTAATGCACAACGTCTTTTGATAGACTATTATTTCGAACAGCTGTGTGAAACATGACTCAACTATGTGTGTAGACTAGATATTTTTTAGAGGAGAAGAGCCAGAAATAGCAATACATGCAACATTGATGAAAATACTCGTACTAATAAAAAATAAATGCAACGAACTTTAATTCAACACTGAGCTAACGATTTAACAAGGATAAATGATGTTGAGTCTGGCAGGCGTGCAGACAGCCCAAGTAATTGGCTACAACAAGGATTTGCGTGAGACAGCCAACAAAGTAAGCGACATGGAGAAGGACGAAAAGAAGGATGAGCAGCATACGCGGCCAAGTGATGGAGAAACAGGAAAGCAAATGAACTGGATACCTACGCACACACAGGCATATGGGAAAATGCAAACACACACACACAAACACAGAAATTGGTTGATAGGCAATTTTAATATGTAAATAAAATTTTCTATATGAGTGTATGCGCAAACTACTCCCAAGTCATGGCCACGGCATTGCTGGTTCGTATGACAAAAGAGCACGAAATGAAGTGAGACAAGTGAGCCAAGCGTATGTAGCTGGCGCAGTAGGAGGAAAGGAGTTAAATTGATTACAAAAGATATTTGTATGCAAATTAGACGGGCTACATAGTGAATGCAGGCAGGCAAAAAAGAAAGCGATACATATGAAAAAAAAACAAGAGTGTGGTACAAGAAAGCCTGGTCAGCGGTGTGAGTTAGCGACTCAAGAAAATGAATTGTACGAATGCGCCTTTATGTATGTATGTAAGTATGTCGCATGTCTATGCGAAAAAAGCTTTCAAGCAAGCGACAGCGACATTTTTGTGTCTGTCTACGGCTTTTCATGTAGTTACTATGCACGTGTGTGTGTTTGTGTATGTGCGCATTAATTTTTGTTCGCTCGCCTGCAAATCCTTTTCATTTTTGCGTACGTATGTAAGTCCATGTGTGACGCGTGGGCGTATACGTGAAATTGATTTATGATAAGCGAAAGGATACTATCGTAATTTTTCGCATTCGAGAATTGCTGGGCGCTTTTTGCTTTTTCGCCAGCCGTTGCTGTCTCACCACTGCCCTCTCAACGCAGCTCGCAATTTATTTTATTCTACTTACATATAAATATTCTGTTGTTTGCAGGCGCATTGTTTCTTTTGCTTAACTTTTTTCAATTTTTATTTTACTGTTTTTTTTTTTTTAATTTCTTTAAGGCAAACAATCTTACTTGGTTGTGCGTCAAAGAAAGCACAAATAAAAAGTGACAGCACGAAAAGGTGGCTACGTGAGGAAAACTATCAGTCAAAGTATGCGAAAAAGTTTCGGTGATAAGATTTATGTTGTTGCGATTTGGATTTTTTCCAAAAATAATGGAGTAAGGATAAGAAAAGCTTTGAGATAGGGAGAAGAGATTTGTTGATTGGTTAGAAAGAAAATAAAAATTCGATTTGTGTCCGCAGAAAAGATCTTTAGCGAGATGCTGCTTTTAAGAAGAAGGAAATCTATCCTCATCTACATATCAGATAGAGCTTTAAATTTTGTCCCAACATATTTTAAATAAGAGGTGTTTAATATAGTGGCGCTATATTAAAGGGGGATTTCAGTCTGATGGAGAATTCAAAGAGTTCGGTTTTTAATTCAATAGAGCGTTTAATCAATTCAATTTAGGTATACAATTATAAAAGTGTTCGTTTAAAGATTTAATGTCGATTGACTACTAGAGTTATATATTGAGTTTCAATTATAAAGTGAATTATAGAGCACGTTAACTTTAAGCAACGAAGAGGCACCTCCGTTCGTATAGACGTTCGCGTTGATAATAATTTCAGTTGTTACATTTCAGTTCATAGCTAAATTCAATAATGTTTACAAGAACAATTTTTTTGGTGGATTTTTGGTTTGAGGCATTTTTCCAGCTAGTCTAATGGAATGAGTTGCCACCTCCCTCTCCTTCATCGTCGACAAGAGGCATGTGCTTACCTCGAACCCTACCCTTGCAAGCAGAGACTTACTGATGAGTAATAGTTCTGAAAGCGTTCCCTAAAAACTCTAAAGCTTTCTCAAGTTTCACATTTAGATCAACGATGGGCAGAGAGAGCTTTTGCTCTGCACGCGTCAGTAGAAAATGTGCAGAAAGCTCTTAAAAGCTCCGCCCGCCGATTTAGATCATTTGCATTAAGAGAGAGCTTTTATTCACTGTCGCTGTACATAAAGTAGAAGAAAAGCGGAAAAAGTTTGCCACGGACGTTCATATAATGTAAAATGTGGTTGGAAGATACCTACATATATTTTTAAATGAAGCTAGAACTTTCTTGTCACGAGCTTTTTATGCTTCTGCTGAAAAAACTTATAGCTTTTATGTCGCTTAATTTTATTTCAAAACCTGCAAATTAAAGGAGAAAAATTTAAGGTATATCTCTTTCCGATAGCACATATTTTGAACCAATTTTGCGGGGAATACTCTATATAAAAAAGGCCGAAGAAGGAAATATAAAAGCACCACACAAAATTCTTTAACCTCTCACAATTTTTTCTGTTCCTTCTTAAGCAAATTTTACTGATTATATTATTATTAAAAATGCCCATTCAAAGTAAAAAAAAGAACATAACAAAAGTTCTGAAAATACTATGATGTAAAAATTTTTGAGCATGTTGTTCATNAGATCTTTAGCGAGATGCTGCTTTTAAGAAGAAGGAAATCTATCCTCATCCACATATCAGATAGAGCTTTAAATTTTGTCCCAACATATTTTAAATGAGAGGCATGTGCTTACCTCGAACCCTTGCCTTGTAAGCAGAGACTTACTGATGAGTAATAGCTCTGAAAGCGTTCCCTAAAAACTCTAAAGCTTTCTCAAGTTTAACATTTAGATCAGCGATGGGCAGAGAGAGCTTTTGCTCTGCACGCGTCAGTAGAAAATGTGCAGAAAGCTTTTAAAAGCTCCGCCCGCCGATTTAGACCATTTGCATCAAGAGAGAGCTTTTATTCACTGTCGCTATACATAAAGTAGAAGAAAAGCGGAAAAAAGCTTGCCACGGACGTTCATATAATAGTGAACTGTGGTTGGAAGATACCTACATACATTTTTAAATGAAGCTAGAACTTTCTTGTCACGAGCTTTTTATGTTTCTGCTGAATAAACTTATAGCTTTTATGTCGCTTAATTTTATTTCAAAAACTTCACATTTTTTTGTTCAATCAACCGGGAAATTAATTAAAGGAGAAAAATTTAAGGTATATCTCTTTCCGATAAAAAAAGTTCTTAAATTTGCTCTTATGATCTATGCGACAGCTTTCATTTCACGTTTCCGATAGCACATATTTTGAACCAATTTTGCGGGGAATACTGTATATAAAAAAAAAAACGAGGAGGGAAATTTAAAAGCACTACACAAAATTCTTTAACCTCTCACTATTTTTTCGTACCCTTCTTAAGCTATCTCTACTGATTAAATTATTATTAAAAATGACCATTCAAAGTAAACAAAAAAAAAAAAAACAAAACAAAAGTTCTGAAAATATTATGACGTAAAATTTTTTGAGCCTGTTGTTCATTTCAAAGGGTTTCAAGTTTTGCGTATTAGAAATAAAAAAAAAACTATTAAAAATGCCATATAACGGAAACCCAAAGTTATGCAAAGGGTATTAAAGCTTCTGCAGATTTTATTGCACATTTAGGTGTCCCAAAGTAAAAGTTCTTAAATTTGCTCTTACGATCTATGCGAGAGCTTTCATTTCACGTGCCTTTTGAACCTTGTTTTTTTACAATTGATGTTTGGGCTTAACCATTTTCTGATACAATTTTAATATGTATTTTTTTTGACACTTATTTAAAGCTTTCAAAAACTCTCTGCTAAATTTATAATGCAGCAGAACTTACCTGCATATGTCATGTAAAAATTATTTGAGACTTGGAAATGTTAGTAGCTATTCATGATTAAATTTTTTGATGAATTTTGAAAAATTGAGCTTATTTCTTGCTAATACTTTTGAATCAGAATTGCCAAAATATTTACCTGTAAAGAAAAATGAAAATATGTATATTATTAAGTGTCAAAATTTTTGCATTTATTGAAATACCAAAAATATTTAAATATTTAGTGTAAGTNAAAAAAAAAAAAAAACTATTAAAAATGCCATATAACGAAACCCAAAGTTATGCAAAGGGTATTAAAACTTGCTCTAAAGCTTTTGTAGATTTTATAGCACATTTAAGTGCCCCAAAGTAAAAGTTCTTAAATTTGCTCTTATGATCTATGCGACAGCTTTCATTTCACGTGCCTTTTGAACCTTGTTTTTTTTACAATTGATGTTTGGGCTAAACCATTTTCTGATACAATTTTAATATGTATTTTTTTTACACTTATTTAAAGCTTTCAAAAACTCTCTGCTAAATTTATAATGCAGCAGAACTTACCTGCATATGTCATGTAAAAATTATTTGAGACTTGGAAATGTTAGTAGCTATTCATGATTAAATTTTTTGATGAATTTTGAAAAATTGAGCTTATTTTTTGCTAATAATTTTGAATCAGAATCGCCAAAATATTTACCTGTAAAGAAAGATTAAAATATGTATATTATTAAGTGTCAAAATTTTTGCATTTATTGAAATACCAAAAATATTTAAATATTTAGTGTAAGTTAATAGTGGCAAAATAGAATAGGAAAAAATATTCAGTCATGAGCTTTTCTGATGGAAGCTTTTATAGAAGCTTTTTGGGCTGATTTAACTTCCTTTTAATACCTTTTCTATCAGAGCTTTTAATAGTTGGTAATTATTTGTATTGAATTTCCTCTAGGTGGAGCTTTACCATTTACAGACCTTATTTTAAATTAGAGCCATAAAACTAGGAACTTGCAAGGAAGGCTCATTTTGGTCTTAAAAACATTTTTTTTTTTGTATCCATAACGCTAGACGAACTGTGTGAAAGCTGCTTTGACCAAAGATAAGAGCATAGGAAGACAACTGTATATTTGACCAAAATAATTCTGTAATAAAATGTTTTAAAACAAAGTTAACCAGGATATATGTACATTGTACATGCATGCATAGACGGCTTAATCCTTACTTGAAATAGATGCCGGTAAAATGTGCTTTAAAAGCTACCTGCTAAATTTTCTAAGCTTTTAAAGCAGTTAGGACCAATACATATATGTACATCCAATGGGAGATGCTTTTTAAAGCTTTATGTAGTTTTCCATTGGTGATGGGTAATGCCCTGCCCGCCAGCAGAGCCTTTTAAAGCTCTATGTGCACATTGTATGGACATGTACAAGGTGAAAGTTCTCACTGCCCATTACTTTTGTATATAGATGATGGCGAGAGATATTCAGAGAGCAATCTTCCACTTTGTCGGCCTATATCATAAATACACGACCAAAATATGGCCTGGGAGCATATCTTTTGTTGGAGATTTTCACATAGATCAGCAACGACTCTAAGAGAGTAAAAGCTCTCTCTGATCGCCACTATTTTATGATGACCATCACAAATCCATTACTGGCCTATTTGAAGTATAAGCATAGAAAGCTTTACAAAAATTGTTCCGCCTGCCTATGAAGAAGCCGAGCCAATTATATTTAAGAGCATGGCAGGTAAACAAACTTTCTTCGAGCATTGTTTTTAGTTTTATGTAATTTTTAAGGACTATTATGGTAATTTTTTTATTTTTAATGTAATTTTTTGCTAGTTTTGATTTCATCAAAATCCGAGCCCTGATCGTAAAGAAAACAACAAAAGCCTTCAAATTTAATTCTACAAATAACGACTAAAAACTTTATTGAGACTTGTAAAGAGTATTGCACTTGATTTGTGTTCACATATGTATTTATGCAATTATCTATGCGTATAAGTATTTATAAAAAAAAAACTGTGAGCTGAATACATAAGTCACTTATTGCACATGAAATTTCCATTTTGATGATCAAAAGTAACATAATGTTAGAGTTATATGAATTAATAAAATATGTATATCCTAAATCTAAGGGCTGTAAAAAAGAATTTAATTATTATTTAATACAAATAAATAAAAGGAAAAGTGGTGAAAATGAAAATAAATTTAAAGTTAATAAAAAAATATAAAGATCAAAAAATCGAATGAATTAAAAATAAAAAAATAAAAGATTTTGATCAAGCAAAAAAATTTAAAAAAATTAGATTATTAAAAAATTTTAATTAAATTTAAAAAATAAAAAAAGTTTCACCAAGTAAAACTATACACAAAACAACGAAACAAAACGCCAAAATTAAAAAAATTTAATTATTAAAAAAATGTAATCAAATGAAAAAATTTCTAAAAACAAAGAAAGTTTTATCAAGCAAAATTATATAGAAATTAGTGTAATAAAATGCAAAAATGAAAAAAAGTTTTAAAATATATAAATAATAATAAAATATTAAATATAAAAAATGTAACAAAAGAAATCAAAAAAATTTGGCTAAGAAAATATTTTTTTTGCATGCAATCTAGTTTGTTGTTAGTTCCTTCCTATAATTATAAGTTTCATTTGAATGATTACATTATAGATTTTGGAAATTTCGTTGCTGATATTATACAAAAGTTGTAAATAATTTTATTCAAAAACATAAATATTATTTATACAGCTTAACAAGTGATTTTTTCTCTTTTTCCACTTTTTCACATACAATCCAATCAACACCTCTTTAACACAATTATTATAATTATTGTAATATATTTTTACCTTTCCTGTTGATTTGCTCTGAAAATTGTCAACTCCATTTAACTGCTAATTGAGTTTTGTATTATTGCATTTTAATTGAATTTTCACAATTATTGTTGCGCTAATAGCATGTATTGAAAATACAAAAATCATTAAATCTGTTTAATGAAAATTATGGAAAAACAAATTGAAAATTAAAATTTTAACGAGAGGATGGGATGGTCGTATGTATGTATGTATACGAGCAAAAAGCCTGAAGTGAATCACCGCAACCACCCCCTATGTACGGCTGAAAATTAATATATTTGAACCTAAAATTAATTTCGATATACATAAATTGCTTACAATAAAATTTTTTTTATTAAAAAAATTAAAGAAATTTTTTAGTATGAAAACAATTAATTTAAGGTGCTGTTTGGATATTGTAGACGTAGAATTAGAATATTAGCAAAAAATTTTGCAATTGAAGTAAGTCACAGAAAATATACAAATTGTATTTAATAGCAGAAAAAAAAGTTAATAGAAAATTTACAATTTATAAAAGTACGAAAATAAGAATTAAATGAGCGCACGTGAAAAAAAATAAAAAAAAACATAATATTTAAATGTGTATCAAGTTATTTATATTTAAATCCAATTATTGCAAAATTTTTTATTAATTTAAAAAAATCCATAATAAAAAATTTCACTGCACTAAAAATGTATTTCGCGTTGAATAGAGCAACAATTTCAATAAATAAAAACAATTTCGATCCAAATTATGTGACAATCTGCAATTGGTAGCCACAAAACGCAATGCTAATATTTCCTATTTATGCCAATTGTTTTTATTGTTCTTAACCAACTGATTGCAATAGCGTTATTTCATGCAAGAAAATAATAAATAAAATGCACACGCACACCCCACACACGTGCAAGTGCAAATGAACAGTGTTGCCACTGCGCCGTAAGGCCGGCCAACAATTGCAATCGAATTGAGCCGTGAAAACCGCGATGCCAATCCATGGATGTTGTGGTGCCGATTTTGTGGCTGCTGACTTTTGTTGTTAGTGTGTTTTTCTTTTTTTTGGGCGTTGTTGTCACTGCAACCAAATGTTGCTGCTGATTTTATTTTTTTGTTATTGTTGTTGATATTTTTGCATTTTAGTTGACACGCACTCCGCGCGATTTCCCACACTCGGTGACTTTGTTTGGCTTGAATTTTGTTGGAATTGGTTTAAATTGGCTTGGCTGCTTGGTTGCTTGCATGTACGCCACCCCACACGCTCTCATCAATGTCCTGTCTCGAAGCTGACATCCGCATGAAATCCCGTATCGTCTGCATGATAAATCACATTCTGTATACGTCCGTCCGGCAATAAAATATGATATTGACCGCGCGTCACACCATCCAAATCACGATTCTGTTTGTGGCCAAAATCATTGCCGGTAATAAAATCACGTATGCGATAGCCGAATGCATAGTTTGAGGCGTATTGCAGCTGCAAGATGAGCGGGGCGGGGTAACAAAAAATAAATGAGAGAAAGAGAGAGAGAGAGAGAAAATATTAATAATGCATATTCAGACGAGAGATATGATTGTAGATAGCCGGAGTTGCGAGTGGCAGTCAATAAAATAAGTAAAAAATTGTTGAAAATGGTGACAAAATTTTGAGTGTGTGTGCATATAGGTCCTATTTAGGTGTGCAACGAAAGTCAATGAAAGAAAAAAAAATGCATAGAAATATTTTTTTCAATAGAAATTTGATTTATGCTTGATTTTCGACATTTGTGAATAACTTCGATTCGGACAAATTAAAAAATTAAATATTAATGTTTTTAAAGAAATCGTTATCTAGAAATGTGCGAAACTTGAGAAGGGTGAACTGAAAAAAAAATCAAAAATTTATGATTTGCGTATATCCAGTTGGTATAAAGACTGAACTGTAGCGATTCGCCAGTTTTTTTTTTAACTAGATATTTTGTACGCTGGTTGAGAATCATGATTTGGCGCTTATAGTCAAAGAAAATAATAAAGTAACTGCAGCACAGCTTTCTTATGAGTTTAATATTGCATACTTGTAGGCGCCGGTTGAGCTTATACATATGTAAATGACGCGAATTATTGTGACGTTTTAATTGCTTCTTTTCGAAATTTTGAAGGCCTGCCCATTTATAAAGTGCCTAGATGTGGAACGAAACCGTTTCCCGGGCTGAACCCCGCCAGATAATCGATACTGATTTTTTAAACACTCAGGCGTGGAGAAGGGATAAGTAATAACTACGAAAAGTAATTTGGGCCAGTAATCTTCTGAAAACCTTCCGGACCCTGTAGCTTATCCAGCGAAATAAATTGGAACTCAAACTGTCTATCAAACGCCGCATTGTGGTGCTAAACTGGAATTTACTGTTCAAAATAGTCTATAACCTTAATTTTTCTACCGATTTGATTACATTTCCAGCACACTCTATGCATATGGAAGAAAATGCTTAGCACAGTTAAAAAAATATATATAAAAACTCACTTGAAACCGGCACCTTATTATATTAAAATTTAATGAGCTATAAAATCTCATATCCAAAAATTTTCCAAAAATTAGAAAAAAATTAATTTGGCTTAATTTTTTTTTTATATATTTAAACTTTTAATTTAGCAATTTTTGCTCCCTACAGGAACAAGAGATTCGAATTTCTTCAAAATTAATACTTTCCATGGCGGAATTATACCAGGTGAAGTAATTAGAGCGAGAAGAAAGATTTCGACACTGCCTTATTTAAAAAATTGCCTTTAAAATTTGACTATAAGGCAGCTGAATGCCAGAAACCAAAGCTACTTTCTCTGAAATGTGCGCTGAAAAATTTCATGTATAGGAATAAAACTTCAAAAAATCGAGCTAAAGAAACGTTTTCTAAATTTATCAAATCTGGTAAAAATTGAAGGCTCTGGATAATTTCAGTTTGACACCACTGTTCGTCGGTGGGAAGTAGAGTAGAGAAAGTTACTATTGATAAAAAGACGGAACTGTGCCCCGTAATCAATGCAACACGAACCCGTAACGACATCATTCTGTTTAAACACAAATAAAATATACAAAACACAATTTCCGCTGCTCTGACTGACCTTTTCAGAAAATATTCAGCTGTTTTTCAGATGTAAATATGTGCATATTACACAAAACATTTTCTAGATATGTACAATATATTCTGGAACATACTTCGAAAATTTTGTCAAATTTGGTTCGATGTATCTGATAGTACACTCTTTGATTAAATTAGTTGGGTTCGCTAGGCACTACGTGGCTTCGCAGAGACCACTAAGCTCCATAGCGCTGTTATCAGTTGACTAAGGTCAGATCGCATCGGAACTAGCTAATAACCAGGGCCACACGCAAGGTTAAAAAACATAGCAGTTTTCTTGTCTAAACCACTTTTTCCAGCTCTTTGCCGTCTGGCGCCTTTTTAAGGCTAAAACCTCTGCCTCGAAAATGCCATAATACTTACTCTGACAGCTTAAAACACTAACGAAGTGAAATACTACCCAGTGTATTGCAACCCCTTCTCCCTTGGCCATTTCGGACCCACCTTTGAAAACATGTATCGAATCGGGCTAGCCTTTCTTATGCCCTGTCGGCCTTCCATTGTGGCTTTGACATTCGCTGTAAAGTATTCCTTTGTCCGAGAACACTTAGTGCATTCGTCCGAAAAATTTTGAGCTACTGTATCTGTAAGGCTCAATACGAACTCATATACACCAGAGCAGCAGGATTTTCTCTTCGGTGGTTCTTAATGTCCAAAATGATATATTTGCTGTAATTCTTACTGCTATTGTGTGTATAATTTGTTGGTGGAATTTTTGTTTTTGTACCCCTGTTATCATCTTATATGAACTAGCCCTGGTAAAGCCTGAAACCTGGCCTGCCTCGAAGCAGTTTTGAAAGCTATCTTCCTGATCAGAGCCGCCGTCTGAAGACGCAACAGTGCATAGAATGCTGACGTGGGGTTACGGGTGTTCTTCTAATGTTAGGCGTAGGTAATATATGTACATTCTCTACTCCTTTGAGATAAGTTTTCTTCTTCCTTTCTGTCCACCAGACCAGTACCTAATGGAATAATATAGACCCAATGGTTACCGAGAAGATCCAATTAAAAGAAGATCTGTGAGTCTCCAGGTGCAGCTTATCGAGTTTCAAAGCTATTTCCAAAGCATTCAAAGCTGGCAGGATATTTAGAAAACTTTGCATTAGCACCCCAAGAGAATGCCTAGTTCTCGCATAAAAAAAACTGTAGGGTTTGAGTGGTTTCGCTGTTAGAAACTCTTCGAACCTTCAATCTTGGGTGTAAGATGAAAGCGAAAAGAGCCGTGAACGAATTGAAAATAAATCCGACATTCTTCCTAAAAAAAGTGTTTCGGTAGCGTACTTAAGAGTATTCCAAATAATATTTTAAGCCTAGAGATTAACCATCTTCCCTCTCCTTTGCAACTTATTCATTGGCCTTACTAAGCGCCCATTTTTGTACAATTCTAAGTTATACGAAAAAGCGCTTTTCTATAAAGTAACAACTAATCACGTAAAGCTTTCATTCACTTTCAAGCTATAACGCAAAAAAAATATTTCTCTTCATATTTTATGTGAAATCGCTTGTGATTACTCAACCACTTGTCACCACTTCTAATCAAATTTTCGACCTTTTGTCACAAAACCTTTCTTCTTCTACATAACGGTGCAGTCTCACCAGCAACCATCGACTGACACCTCTGGGAAAATGTTTTGATTTTACTGATTTATTGCCTGACAAATAGGCATGGAAAGCAGCAAAAATCAGCAGAAAGCAAAATTCACAACAATGCCACCAGCCAACAGCGGTTCGCGCCCACCACCAACAAAGAACATTATTGCGGTGGAAGTGCAAGATGAATAAACGAATAGCTACTATTGCCAATTCGACGACGAGTTTTTGTCCACTGTGACCTGACTGCCAGCAAAGAAGTTCATTACTCCTGCGGGATCTATGTAGGCAATGACAAAAAGGTGTGACACTAGATGAAGTTATTGTTGTTGATTAGCTTTGTAATCAATCACTCTTCGCGTAATGGAATTGTGGTTATTTTTCGCTTGTGTTGAACGAGAGAGGCTAATGCGAAGAGAGTGGGAGTGAGTGCAGGGCAGGAGGTCTTTTTACTACAAGCTTTGTGTGCATAAAGCGCAATAGTAGGAATTGCTAAGATAACATTTAGATTCCTTTCTCTTCTGTTGCTGCGGAGACTTAAGTACGGCAGACGTGAAAAAATTCACCCCAAATTAAGTGCGACGCGTTATTAAACCGGGGTAAAGCTTAGTATACCTTCGAGGTCATGTTTACTGATCGCTGCTCGATGCATTTAGGAGTCTCGACCGAGCACTACCATGACTATTGAAGCATTACATATGTATATGTAAATATAAATGCTTTGTAATGCGAGGAACGAGTTCCTTGTCGAAGTTTATAAATAAGCAGAAACAGTCTCGGATGAGTTCAATTAACTCTTACTAAAAATAAGCTTCATACTAGTACTAAGAAAAGACCTCCGGAGGGTTATAGCCAAGGACATTTGCTTAAGTTGTTCTGCCTCATATCTGGAAAACGGTTGTCCATATATTTACTGTCAGATATGCCTTTATGGAGAAGAGGTGTTGAGGTACAACGTGCTGGATTTTCACATGACACCTAAATTAGTTTTGGAAGCCTGATGAGCAATGATAATATTAGACTAACCAGGAAATTCTGGCGACTATATTTAAACTCACCACAGTCTTTGAAAGGCAAAAGTCGTTCGTAAGGGACTTGTCGATTCTGGCTTCTCTCTTGAAAGCTCTTTTCCATCTTTCGAAAGACTAATCGGAAGACCTGCTAACGAGCAGGTCTTAGCGTTATTGTATTTGTGTTTAGAAATAAGTTTTTTAAGAATAAAATAAAATAAATAATATATATGAAAATACATATATTTTTCTTTCTAAAACAATAAAAACAAAAACTTAACAGAATATTAAACAAGTATAAAATAAGTGCATAAAAAATTAAATTAAATTTAAAATTAAAATATTTTTCTTTCTAAAAATTAAACAAAAACAAAATTAAATTGAAAAAAGAAAAAAATAAATTAAGAAGAGAAAAATATAAAACAAGTACATTGAAATTAGAAGCAACTTAGAACATGTTTTTTATTAAATCTAAAAGATAAAAGAAAATCATTTTTAAAAGAAATGAAATTTAATCAAAAAATAAATAAAACAGGTTCTTAAAAAGTAAACGAAAAAAAAAATATATTTCTTATAACAATAAAAACGTTAAATTAGAAGAAAATTGAATAAAAAAGTACATAGAAAAATTAAAGGTAAATAAAGTTCATTAAAAATTAAATGAAACAAAAAAATATTTTTGTGTTTTAAAACAATAAAATCTAAAAATTAAAAGAACACTAAATTAAACAAAGGTAAAGAGTTATAAAAAAAGAAAAAAATAAAATAAGTTCCTAAACATTAAATGAGACTAAAAACCCATACTGTTTTTAAAAATAATTTGTAAAAATGAAAAGATAAATTTAAAAAAGGAGAAATTTAATTAAAAAAAGAAAAAAAATTTTAATTAACAAAAGAAACATTAAATAAAATAGGTTCTTAAAAATTAAATTAAATAAAAAAATAAAAAAATATATATAAAAATTATAATACAATTTAAATAAAAAAGAAAAATAAAATTAATTAAAGAAGGAAACAATACAAGAAGTTTCTAAAAATTTAATTAAAAAATAAATACATATATTACTTTAGTAAAAAGAAATTAAATTAAAATAATGATAATTGATAAAAGAAAACAAAATTGCGCTGCCCGAGGATTCGAACCTATGTGTGGCTCACTCCGACTGTGACTGTTGGAGCAGCGCGAGCGAAATGACATACATACATCTCTACATATGTGGAATATGCCTTTCTACTTGCTACTATCTTAGCCAGAATTGCCCTGCAAGTCTAGCAAAAGGATGCAAAAAACTTAGTGGACATTTTTTGGAGCTTGTAGCATATTACTTTTTAATTCCAACTTCTAATCCATACCTGATAATACTTTTAGACACTTTCGCTCCACTGCACCATGCACAAACATACATACATACATATGTACATATGCACGCCCATTAATGCATTTGTCATTTTCACACGTTTCACTATCCCCCCCAACGACAATTTTGGTCACCTTGTTCACAGCAGCAGTCAATTCAGCTGACTGACTGACTAGCTGAAAATATCTTTTACGCTTGCTGTTTGCATAGTAAACAGTTTTTTACACTCACAATCAATGCTATTGCTGTTGGTTGTTGTTATTGTTGCAGCAGCACTACAAATGCATAGTAGTACTCCAGTATAAGAATTGGTTTCGTTTACTTCATTTGCTCTGCACATCTGCCTGACTTTGCCACAGCTATTTCCGTTTCCGTTTCGATTTCTTGTTGACATTGACTTTGCGCGCATTCGATAACGAATGAATTTCGCCGTCGCCATCGCCAACGCCAGCAAGGCAGCTGGCATACGGGGAGGATATCTGTTGTGTCCGATAACAAGCGAGCGTTGCTGGGTTCATTGCGCACATTTCAAAAAAAAGGGCATTTTTTATTCACATATTTTTGCAGACTTCTAGTTAAATTTGCTTGCTTGTTGTCGCCAACGCTGCTGCTTTGTGAAAAATATGAAAAGCGTATGTAAACTGAATTTATGCTTTTTTAGTTGGACCCCAGGGAGTTTTACTAACTCCATATTGGCAACGTTTGTGTAGACTGTGATTTTTTTTTTAATACTTTTTGCTAATATTTATTTCACATTTTTCTTTGCTTATTCGCAGTTGTCCTGTCACCGTTGCTGATTTGCAGATAAAGTGTGAAACGTTTTTCAATATCGAACGTGATGTGATTTATTTTCGTTGCCGTTCGTAGGGATATCTTTTCAAAAGCTAGACATCAGCGTTTGCATCTCACTCCCACGCACTTCCCCGTCCTCTGTTCAAACTTCGCATCTAGTGAGTTGTTCAGAAATCCATTATACTTGCAACTATTTTCCGTCCATATACATACATACATACAAACATGAATGGAAATGTAAGTATGTACAGATACATATGTGTGAGACTGCATACCTGTTTAAATTTTTTACGCCTGTCATTGCTACCAAGTTTGGTCTTAAGCAATTGTATTTGTAATTATTTTTTTTCACGTTAGTTTCTTTTTATTCTTTTTTAACCGTATATTATTCGTCCTTTGGCTCAGACATTAAACTCCGTTTCAATGACATTGTTGTGATTTGGATTCAGTTTTTGTTGTTATTGTTGCGAAAATGGTATGCAGCAAACGTAAATGTGTAGTGGCAACTTGGAACAAGAATAAAAACTGTTACTTGCTTATTTGCTGTCAACAAGAAGATCTTGTCGTTCATTGCTGCCTTAGACATGTTTGAACTCGTCATTGTAAGGTAATAGTAATGGTAAGGTCAATGATAATTGTAATGGTGATAGTGATCGTGATATTAGTATTAAGGGTAATGTTAGTAAAGACGGTAATGGTGATGATAATGGTAATGGTAATAGTAATGGTAATTGTAATGCTATGGCGATAGTAATGATACTGATAATGGTAATGGAAATGGGGATTATAATGGTTAGGGTAATGTTAGTGGCGACAGTAATGGTGATGAGAATGGTAATTGTAATGTTATGGTAATGGTAATAATACTGATAATGGTAATGGTAATGGAAATGGTAATTGTAATGGTAATTGTAATTGTAAAGTTAACGGTAATAGTGATGATATTGGTAATGGTGAAAGTAATCATATTAGGTAAGGTAACAGTAATGATAATAGCAATGGTAAATGTAATGGTAACGGCAATAGCAAGTAAATTCCAATGCGCCTAAATCTATATACCTACATATACAATACATATGAATCTCCCATTTAAATCCAACTGGAATACAGAGTTCAATATCTCTGTCTGAAACTACCACTTATACTCCCTCGCGGGCGAAAATGCAGATCCATAATTTTATCAGACTCCAAAGTTAATTACGAAATACTACTAAAGAATTTTGCATTGAACCTTGTTTATATCCAATTCGGTTTCTTGTCCATAAAAAAAAAATCCGCAGAAGAGGCCGCCGGTAAGTTTTTCTTGGTGGTAACAAATGAGAAATGAACAAGAGGCTCCTAACTGTCCTTCCCGCAGTAAAGAGTACATTTATTTTCATAAGCACTCATTTGAATCGTTGCCTTAACCAAAACCGCGCCTTTGATAGTACGGCACTGTTTGTAATTCCACGAAACTAGAGGATGCTGCGACATCCTCTCTCTCCTACAGGGACTAAAACGGCAGACTACGAAATATCGAATACTGACCGTATTTGTCAGT
Source organism: Rhagoletis zephyria (assembly GCF_001687245.7). Lineage (NCBI taxonomy): Eukaryota > Metazoa > Arthropoda > Insecta > Diptera > Tephritidae > Rhagoletis > Rhagoletis zephyria. Next base: position 4,390 of record NW_016165319.1, on the reverse strand, counting down.
TATTTTATCGGATCTAACTTCGAAGCCGATAGGAATTGAACAGGGGTGCTCTCTCTCCAATACTGTTTATCTTCCACAACTCGATGGGGTTTCATTGTTATGCTACGCTGAAGATTGCTCGATGTAGTCTGGGAATTGCATTGATTACATGTGTAAATGACTATCTCTACTTTCTATCTATCTTGCTCGCTTCATCGCTGCATGAAGCCTTTTCCTCCCCGCTATCATCTACTGTAAACAAGTATAAGCTAGTCAATGAATGCAAGGCGGAGCTGGAGTCTGGGTTCCCGGCCATAGGAATATAGAAGGCAACCAGAGAGCAGACGAACTGACTGAGGCGGCAGCTTGTCGGATGAATTTGTAACGGTGATACTGCGTTATCCCCTTAGAAAAATAGAAACATAAATCTACTTGCACCTTCGGGAAGTAGAAAATAGGAAGTGGTCAGAGATCCAGACTTGCAAGATAGCACGAGAGCTTTGGACTGACTTCAGCATGAAAAGAACGGCAGACGTGCTAAGTAGGTAAAGGGTATAAATATTTAGAATTGTAGTCAATTGACCACTATGAAAACATGCTTGTAGGATAGGTTCCATGCAACAGAACTACAACCACCCCCTTCCTCCCCCTTCCAAATCAAGTACGACCCTTTTCACCACCTTGCCGAAGCCGATCAAGCTGCAATTAAACATCCAGCTGACACCAAAACTGGCGGCCAATAACCCGAAAATTTTAGCAGTTACAGCAAAAGTTCATCAGCAGCACATGGAAAAAGGAAAAAATTCTGATGGTAGCATACAAGGCAATTGGTCAATTTTATCACATAGAACTAGGAGGACGCAATGGACGCACCTGTCAAAAGACACCTCACTCAGGGCATCAACGGGATGCCATCCGTTGTCGTCTGATCGGTTGCTATAACAGAAAAGATCCGAACAGATATTTACTGGAAGCAGAACCACCACATAGGCACACCACTAGACATCTCAACGAACTCACGGACGAGATTAGAATATACATCGCATAACCACTGGCCTCGAGGCTATACACATAGTAAAGTGATCGGACTTAAAAAATATTCTGTGTGGTAGAATCTGGAAAAAATGTGGTAGATTTCAAAAAAATGTGGTAGATCTCAGGTATTGGATCAAACTTTGTACACAAATTAAAAAAAATCTGCAGGGTTTTACCTAAATTGCAAACTTTTTAATTAGACTCTAAAAAAAATTTAATTTTGAAGTTGCTAAAAATTGCATTGAGTTTTGGCAATTTTTCTTCCTTGACTGTGTAAAGCAGTTTTTTCCATATCAATATATTTTTCGAACATATTTCAAGAGATTTCAGCAACCTTGCGGAGTGCTGCCAGCTTTTCTTTTTATCACATCACGATCTAGCGAACAAATGTGGCACGTTCCAAAAACCGCTACTTGGGATTTACCGATTTTGACAATTCCCAAGAAAAAGTAAACAACGCCTCAAAAACTTGAGATGCATTTAAATTTGCTAATCTTTCACAAAAATCGCCGTTTTTCAACATTTTCACTATTAATTCTTTTTATAAATCATATATTTTGCAATTTAACACAACAACACCACGTTTCCTGTCGAAAAATTCATTATTGAGAAAATTTACTATTTTACAGTTTGTTTTACCTTCCCATTCGGCTTTGTTTACTTTTACTTGAGAAATTTGTATTATATCATTCTTGTTACCATATAGTGTTTAGTGTTGGACAATTTTTGCTCTTAAAGTTAAGAAAATTATGTCGACCAAAAATAAAACTACTCAAAAACGCGAATATGCGGTAGATTTCAGACCTTGAGTGGTAGATGTGGTAGATGCTCAAAAAAGTGGTAGATCTACCACAATGTGGTAGAAGTCCGATCACTGAGACAGTCCACAAGCTACATACATATGTGTGTATATTCACCAAAGACAATTGCCACCTTTACTAAATATCGGTCAGAGAATGCTGTCGGCGGTGTTCAACCACCATCCCTCGCAGAGAAGGTCTTCAGCTGTCTCGAGAGACTAGCACCACTCTAGCCCAACTTAGGCCTAAATACTGTAGCGGACTTAACTTTTACGCTTGCTGACTCGACACGATATACCCGGCTTGCGAAGGCACCTCATACGACACCAGCTTAAACCCTTATCCTTTTGCTCTGGCTTATTCATACCGACGCGTCGTGACGCCAGGAGCTTGTAATATTTAAAGATTACTGACTGAGGTATGACAATGAGGTTTGTATTAATTTAAGCTTTACTAATTTAAGCAGAACAGCAGTCCGGTGGCAATGTATAAGGATTCGCTGCAATATTCTCTATCATAAAATTTACAAAAATATACTATTATATTTTTTCCTTCAGATATTCTTACAAACCCTTCGATAAATTAGTTTAATTGGGTCCTTAACAGACTGTTGCACTGTGTAGGTAAAAAATCTGACCACCCCTATTTTCAAGCGGTGATTCCTCAACCCTCCGAGCCCGGAAAATCAAGTAAAAAAATAACTAAGATTTTTCATAACTTTTTCCATGCGTTAATAAATTAATCGCCAAATTAATATCGATAGCAAGGTTCACTAAGCAAATTTTCAACCACGATGTACTTAGCAATTTATTTTATCATTTTGGATTTTCATTGAACCATTTTAGTTACTTTTTACACTAACTTCCACAGTATTAGTGCAAATATTTAGTGGCTAAGTGCCACGAATGGTGAAACGAATCTTTGTATACTTTCAGGCTGCATCAGAGATCACGCAAATGCAAAAAAAGTAGCTTCCGCAAAAAAGTAATTACACACAATAGTGTAAAAATTTTTGCACAATTTCTGTAAAACCAAATTTGTTTGTTTTATTCCCTGTAATAAACATTTAATATTGAAATTTTTAAAAATATTTTCAAACAGTCTCAAGTGGCCTACACTAAGCAAATACGAGTGAATTAACACTGTATCGGTTTACTGCCGAATACGTACATATTTTTCATATTTTGCCACTGAAATCTACTTCACTGTTTTAAGAAGAGCTTTTCAAAGCTTCAAATTACCGCATACATACATACACAAATGCACGCTACGTGGTTTAACAAGTTATTGCGCAGCCACAAAAGCCAAAAGCAAGCGAATAATAAATAACAATTTGTTGCATAACAGGTTTGGCAGTGAAGTCGTGTTGCAGCAACAGTACGAGTACTTGTGGCATGTAGCAAGTGCTCATAATACAACAAATTGTATGTATGTACGTTATGCTTGCTACATACATACATACATACATACATACAGATGTATGTGGCAGATACGTTGGCAAGTGAGTGATTGAGGTAGGGAGTGTATGTGTGTTCGTGTGTGTGTGTGTGGCACGTGGCGCGTAAACAAAGTTGTTGCCTGTTGTTAACCGTTTGTTATTTTCTCTAGTTAGTCTAATATTTTTCACCTGTAAAGTTGCGGGGCGTTAATGAAATGTTAACATTGTTGTTATTGCTGTGGTCGTTGTTGTTGTTATGCTACTCAGACATACTCAAACAACCACGTCGAGTGCACTCAAACCAATCAAATGAAGGTTTTGAAGGTAGTCGAGTATGCGGTGGGTCGGGAAGTAAAGTGTTGTTTGTGTGTGTAGAGGGCGGGTAAGGGAGTAACTGTCAGTGAGTGGTAATTCAACAGATAGTTACAGTTAGTTGAATGGACGGACATTTAGACAAATTGTTGCACTTGCTTTGTTGTGTTGAAGGGTATCACCCGACGATGGACGCAAGCCCAACTACGAGTAAAACATTTTTACATCGACCACTTGACGGCTTGTACTATTTTTTTTTTTTATTTTTTTTTCCTGTTTACCACTGCAGTTTTTTCCGTTGCTTTTGTTAGTGTAACTAGTTTGCATTATCACTACTTTGTAAAGGTAAATAACAAAGCTTCAAAAACACAATTCCTGCAGTGAGCGCTGAGTAAATTTGAAAAAAGAAAAAATGAGTTAAAACGGAGTAAATGAAAAAATTCAGAGAAATTGTTGGAAAAAAGTGATTAAAATAAATGGAATAAGTGCCTGGCTTGTGAAGTTTATAAATGAAGAGCCTCACAAAGGCATTTCAAATTAATAAAAAATTTATATTTATATTTTTCTAAAGCATTTAATTAATGCAGCAAATATGCAAATAGTAAAACCGATGACCAGTTGAGCTGTGTTAAGAATATTAGAAAATTTTAAAAATATTTATGCAAATACATTTAAAAAATAACTATTTTATTAAAAATTTCCAATCATTAACAAGAAATATGTTTGGTTTTAATTGCGGCATTTGCTGGTTGTGGTAAAGCTGAGGCATAATGGAAAATTAAAATATTTTGCGTTAGCTTCAAGTAAATGGACATACAATTCTAGT
>NW_016165317.1:0-28020 GCF_001687245.7 Rhagoletis zephyria | reverse complement strand
TACGTATGTATGTGTCATGGTAAATATACCGATTGTAAGAAATGTGATTCAAGTTGAACATTTGAAAGCATATTTGTATGACTGGCTGTCGCTTAACGTGCAGAGATGTTTCTTTGAATTCCTTATGGAGATGGCAACCCTTTTTGGAAACATGTTTTAATACAAACTTTTTCAAATACTTTTTTTTTTGGCACCTACATTTTAATATGTGTGTAACTTATATTTAACAGTTGGCAACCATGTGCATTTGTTTTTAAATAAAGACCCGGACCTTTTAAATGATTCCTTTCTCAAAATAATTTTAACACTACAGAAATCGCGAAACTTTTATAGAACTTCTAGTCAAATACAATGAAAATAAATTGTTATAATGTATACTAATAAACCTGCACCCAATGCATCAATCAAAGCGACATTACATCGACATGGTTTGAATGCAAGATTATAAAAAAGTACTTTACTTTTGTTTACTCTTACAGATATGAAATTATTTGTGAAAACAAACTGATTAATTAGAGAAACCTAGTTCTACTTATAAATGTTTTAGATAAGCTAACTCCATAATTGTGTCGCGCCATAAACGTAAGTTTTGTATATCTCGAAAGCAATAATTGCTTTTAAAAGTTTAAAAAACCAACATCTTGCTTTTTATTTCATTACAAATATTATTATAAAAAATAATTGAAAAGTCTATTTGAAGAGTTGAAAATACTTCCGATACACAAAAAGCACATTTTTTTTTAACTATTGGAAGTGTAATGGATTTTTCCCTAGAATGCCCTAGAAAGTAGAAATGTGAGAACACTGTTGAAAGATAGAGAAGTTAGCTGTGATCCCTTCTTAATTTATTTGTGCAAATAAATCGGCTTCTTAGTCTACCTGGGACAGAAATATAGAGTGTTATATACTGTCATCTTCTCCAGCTAGGAGAAACATATTGGGTTGTTGATGATGTCTATGTACATATGTTAGGCATTCATACTTAAGTATGTATGTTAGCACCATAGACTGAGTTCCAACCAGCAATTACATATCTTTGCTTTCCAGCTTATTAAGTAAATCCCCTTCTGTTCTGTTCGTTTTTTCATACATTTTTCGTATCAGATTGCGAGTTCGCTTAATGGTTACTGCAAAACCTGGAACGATATAGCCTTGGATGTGCCACAGATGCAAAGTTAGATACTTCTCCAGCCAGGCTAACCCTGAACACCGTAGTGTCCGTGTGCATAATTTTCCTAAAGAGATTTCGTCTGAACGTACCTTATGCATAATTTTTAGAATCTTTCGGGCAGCGTGGCCAACGTGAAATATGGCATTGTCATAAGTGTCCCAATACCAGCAAAAACCTTCATTATGCGCTTTCTCTCCCACCCCACAGGACCTAACACTTTGGTAGGCGTACTAATTAGCGCTGGGTGCTCTGTTGAACAATGTCGCTGATCTAATGTAGTCTTCTTCCATATGGTACAGACCATTCAGCATTGTAATACGCTGAATTTATATTTCCCTATTTTGGGAATAAAGACCTCACTTTACTCCAAGCAATGGGTATTTGTTCAAACGACAAATGAATACGATCCCAACAAGTCGGAATTTTCAGCTAAGCAGTCGATCGTCCGCGTTGTTCTGTGAGTGAAACCTTCCGGTCGTTATTTCATCCGCTCAGTACGCGTTGCTCACACAGACTCTTGCTTATATAGTTATCTCGAAAGCCCCCAAGGCCATCTCATCTTTGTTCTATATCTTCCACATCTCTGCGCCTTGTACATAAAAGGATGGACGTGGTTAGCTATTTGTAGAGTGTGTTTTTTGTGCGTAAAGGGAGGGTTTTAGTTTTCAATTGCCTGCCGATCCCGAAAGTTCCCAAAAATTATTCTTTGCTTGATCTCCATACTGACATTATTTGTCCTGTTTACCGCTAAACCAGATTTTCTTTTATAAATAAAACACAACAAAATTGTCGAAATTATTATTTTTATTTCATATATCAAATTTGTCCATGACCTTTTGGTATAGTTCGGGCTGTATTTCATTTCTAACGCGTATGATTTTATTCTTCAAATTTGAAATCAAATCGTGAGCTATCGACAGTAATGGATCCTCGTTGTTTCGTGAGATAGTGCCTCCTAGAAACTTCTTTCGCAATGGGGCCATTGTTTCATGCGCTGTGTTCACGTATCTATTTAGGCGAAAATGTGTATCATCGATCGTGATGATGAGCGGACAATGTACTTCTTGAAGAACGACCATTTTTATAAAACGTAGCATNTTTGAAATAAAGAAAAACATTAAACATTGCTGTCAAAGATCTGCGTCATCTTTTGAATCACCCTATATCAATAGTGCCGTCAGGATTCAGGTTAGCGGTATGAGTTATACTTTACAACATCAGATTGAAGAAGTCCGAAGAAAAAGAAATGGCTTTTTGTAAAACCTTGTTTGGTTTCGAACAGCTTGGATTCCCAACATAAACACAGGGTCGTAGAAGCAGCTTCTCTTCGTGATATTTAAAGCGGGTTTCAAATCGAAGAAAAGGTAGTGACTGGAAGTTTTTTAATGTAATCTGTTTTCTTTGGTTTTTTGGCGCGTCGTCTCATAACAGCTAGAGTAAACATTCCAGACTACATAAATATTTCCTGCACCCATATCCCCTCTATTGTATTTATTGTATTGCGTTGATGTCAGAACATCTCTTAGATGAATAGACTCAGATTCCCTTTACATAGTGTGGACGTCCAACTGCATATCCGTTCATCTTAGTGGTTAGAACTCCACATCAAGCTTGTCAGCCATTACGATAAAGTTCTGTTAGAACTTCTGTTAGAATTCTTCTTTAGTGTTCTTCGAAACGAAAAAAGTACCTGTAGTAGAGTTTCATATGTAGCCCATACGTAAGTCATTATTTACAAGTATTGAGAAGTAACACACACATGATGTAAGGCCCTATTCAGACGTATGCATATGTAAGTATGTTTCCATATGTGCATGCATTTCAATCTTAATTCTCTTCATTAAATTATTATCAATGGTTTTATTAATTAATATAATTGTCAGCAATTATAGAGATGTTGAGCGGAATATTGATTACGAATTTAAATGAGGTGAATTCACTCTTATGTAGTAGATATGTATGTACAGAAAAATATATATTCGCATGTATCTATGAATATGCATACATAAATACCTTTTCAAGTAATCACGAACAGCTAACAAATGTTTGTTGAGTAAATTTATTTCAAACCGAAAGTAATTTAGTAATTGTAGACGATAAAACAAATATTAGCACTGCAATATAAAAAATATTTATATCTACAGTATTTTCGCCTTAATTGGAGATGAAAAATTGCACAATCTTTTATTCGACCAATTAACTGAGACTCGCTTTATGGTATAGTTTCTTTTTCTGACTGAGTTATTGATAAAAAATATTCGGGTCTCAATTAACCGTGGGTTACTGTATTATTACTATGCTTGTTTGCGAAGTATGCGTGCCGTCGCATTTATTGCACAGATACTTAAGTGTTTTATTTTTTGTTAAAGTAAATGAACGGGTTACCGATAAGCGAAGTTCATTGTATGACACTGTAGCAACCAAACACAAATATTTATGTATATAAAGAATGTATGGATAATAAACATACATATGTATGAACGCATGTATACGTCTGCATGTGTCAGCCACATGCTAGCACTCCCAGAAAATCGGAAAAGGTCAGGAAACAATGCTCAGCATATATATTTACATATGTATGTACATATTTATTTTTCCTATACTTAGTTATAAAGGGAAAATGATATAAATAAAAGGGGGTAATAAAAATTTAGCAAAGCAAAACTTCAGCAGCAACCAAAATAAACTTTCGTACGATATAAAAAGTAAAAAAAAAAATAGATTTTGCAACTACGTTCCTTTGTTTATGAGTTCGATCTATGGATGGGCAACCACTTCAAAAGGCTTTTTTTCTATGAAAACCTATCATATTTCGTTTTTTTTTTGTAATACAGTACAGAGACAATTAATATCTAAGAGGTTGTATACAGATATAAAAACTTTTCGTGCTTTTGAGAAATCTCAAATTTCTTCTGGCGATTTGCGATCGATGAAAAAACTATTAAATAACAAAGCATTTTCTTCCATACAAAGTATTTTCGACAATTTTTGTTTGTATGCAAGAATATAATAACAACATCGCACATTGGGGTGTTTCATTAATCTGGCCGGTCAAAACCCCATTTTCTAAAACTGGCCCGAACTCAACAAAATTTTATTTTTTTAGTACGCCAAGATTCTAAAGCATTATTTTCGATAATAATTTATTTTCATGATTAAAATACTAAGCTTCTACAGTTCTACAAGCTTCTACTTCTAAACTGAGCAATTCGTGCATTGCTTTTGAAAATTCGAAACGTTCTCAGTATGGATGCATTTTAAATAAAAATGTTTACAATTTAAGCAAAGTTTTTGAAAATAAAGTCATGGATTCTTATGAAGCAAGTAATTGGGTACCATATTTATGTATTTAAATTTCAGTTAGTCATTAATACGTTCTTTATTCAATTTTTAAAAGTGATATTTTGAGACTAAATTTTTTCCAAGTTTCTTTTTCTGAAAAACGTTTTTATTCTAGTGCCCGGCTTTGCCCGGCATTGATTCTACTTTTTTTTTGGGTAGCTTGTGTTCCGAGTTTTCAGATAAGAAAAAGATTGATCCCGCTTTTTTTCCGCTTTTTTTTAAATTTGATATTTTGAGCTACATACCTACATATATACATATATACAAATATTTAGATAAATCTACGATATCTCGGTAAATATTGTATCCAAATAGTTAAAAATTTGTATGTGATAAAAAATTTTGTTAAAAATAAGATTATTATGAAATTTTTTTGAAAATGGCCCACTTACGGTGAAATTCTGTATCTCAGTAGCCGCTTCACCAATCCCTGACAAACCCGGTACGAGCCTTTCTTGGGGTCTATCTAACAAATCTGTTGAATCTTTTTGAAATCGTGCATTCACCACGCCCACCTACCATATAACGGTAGATAATTTACAGAAAACTGCAATATTATAAATTTTTGGATAATGGGCGTGGCGCCGACCACTAATGACCACAAATGTGTATTCCAGTAACCGTTCTATCAATTTTTACCAAACTCAGTGCACTTAATTGCCTGACTAAAATTACACCCGCTTCCCATATAATGTTAAATTTCAGAAATAGGAAAACTTCAATATTCGATAACTGAGGACGCCAATTTACTCCAAGCCGACTCTACTTTGTCGTGGTCTGATTGTAGGAAAACGCATACCTACGCATTTATCTCGGCGATGAGAAGGTTAGAATATTAAAAGAGTTGCCAACTGTTAAAAAATTAAATTCAACTAAGTTAAATTAATTGCTGCAATATGGGCATCAATCGAAATGGGTTTGAAAAAGCTTTATTTATGAACAACATGTGCCACCTGTTAAAAAAATATATTTAACTTTAATTTAGGGTATTCAAATATATCTTACAATATAGAAAATAAAATGTAAAAAAACTAAATTTTTGTAATAATAACAGCGATATAACGGCCTTATTTATTGTAAAGAGATTGTTGTAAGTATTAACCAGGGTTGTTGCGAATATTATTCCGAAATAAAACTCCTTTCCGGATAATAAACAAACCGCTTATCTAAATTAAACAAGTTTGGTATCAAATGAAAGAGGACTTAAATAGCTTTAAAACTGAAATGTCTAAACCAGAAAGCCACACATTGAAAAATATTTGAATAAAAAATGTTAATTAATTACCATAGAACAAACCTTGTGCCAGGTATTTGAATTTCTGTAGTAGTGAATTATAAAAAAATATAAATAGAGGTCGTTCGTTATTTCTGTTTAAAAGCTATTTGAGTCGGTGGTTTGTTTATTATCTGGAAAGGACTTCTATTTCGGAATATTATTCGCAACAGCCCTGGTTAATACTTACAACATTCTCTTTACAATAAATAAGGCCGTTATATCGCTGTTATTATTACAAAAATTTAGTTTTATTACATTTTATTTTCTATATTGTAAGATATATTTGAATACCCTAAATTAAAGTTGAATATATATATATATATATAACAGGTGGCACATGTTGTTCATAAATAAAGCTTTTTCAAAACCATTTCGATTGATGCCCATATTGCAGCAATTAATTTAACTTAGTTGAATTTAATTTTTTAACAGTTGGCAACTCTTTTAAAATTCTAACCTTCTCCTCGCCGAGATAAATACGTAGGTATGCGTTTTCCTACAATCAGACCACGACAAAGTAGAGTCTGTCGATGTCAAACTTTAAGCAACTTTATTTTCTTTGTTTTCTATTTACTTGATTTTAAACGTTTACAATTCTAAATGTCAAAACACGCCTTTTCTAAATATTTCGAGTTGAGATATTCATAAAAATAATTTTGGCCGCCTAAATCGGCCAAATACCCCTATGTGCATCGGCAAAAAATCATCAAAATAAAAAGTTTATTGTAAAAATTTATGGAATTTTTCTACGAAGTTTGAAATTTGGACTTATATGGTTTTTGTTAGATAATGTGCTGTATTTTTATAAAAAAATAATAAACATTAAACAAACAATAGAAAAATAGTCAAAACTGGTATAAATGTCGTGTCCCTATTATTTTTCACATTACTGTATATCGCAATGTCAGTTTGAAAATACTTTACTTTTAAAATGGTTTTCGATACATCTAAAAAAAAAACAACTATATAAAAAATTAGCGATATTTTTAGCTACTTTAAGCTTGCACTTTATTTTACTGAAATTTACGGCATTCCAAAAATTAATTAACTAAAAATCTTGAAATACTAATGCAAGTTTATTAATATTTTTAATTTTTGAATAAAGTTTGAAACTGGGTGTCGTATACATAGTTATTTATTTACTTGCTCCGCTATTATCCTCTCTGTTCTCAGTACTGAAGACTTACAATGTAACTAAGCTAAAGAATCAGTACTAAGTTACACAGTCACATTTCTTTGAAGAGAGTCTGATTGTAAATTGCTGCGATTCAGCTCAATTACTCCGCTCAGTGCTGAGTTGGAGTGTGTTTATGTTGGAGTTACGATAAGAGCTACATAAGCCATGCCAAGATAAGCGATAGTAATGGGCGTATGTACTTACGGTTGCCAGACGTACTGATTTTATCGTACAGTACTGATTTTTCAACTCTTGTACTGATTTTTCTCATTTCTTCAATCAATACGCTAATGTCCTGATTTTTCAAAATTTTTACTGATTTGTACTGAATTTTCTATTCAAACAAAATACTTTAGTGTTTTCTTAAGGTTTTTACATAACGTTGGATCTTCCGTAAACTGTACTGTAAAAAATAAGAAGAAAATAATTTAATTATAGTTGACATGTTTTAGAGAATGTTTGATATGCCCAAGAAATCAATACAACAAAAATATCAATCGTTTTATGGGCATATCGCCGGGTCGTTACGTACCAGTTGCGATAATATGATGGAGCTTAAATTATTAAAAAAGAAGGCTTACATTTTTGTCGAGTGTTGTTAGTTGTCTCGAAAATAACTTTCAGTTTAATAACAATAAATTTCAATATTCGAGTGGCTTTTGCCTATAACTTACAACTCCTTTTTCTCAATTTACTGACTTTGTAAAAGAGTGTTGCATACAAGACATAGAGTTAGACACTCTTTTTAGCGAATTCTTAGTCTTTCATAGCTTTTGCATAGTTGAAAAATTATTTAGGCCATGAGGAAATATAGGTGAACGAACTCCTTAAAAAGTGGTACTTTTTCGCAGTATGAGAGGATCTTAAGAATAAGGTTTGTTTCCTGGGGCAAAGAGAGAGATGGGCTTCTAATTAAAATTTTTGAAAGTGAACTTCAAATTAAAAGTAATTTTAAAATGAAATGTATAGAATTCTTTGACTGTTTAAACACTGAAAATGGGAATGATCCAGAATGTGATCAATTGTGAATTTTAACTATGTCGTCAGAACTTACATAAGAGCGAAAGATATTTTTTAACATAGAACGATAACTAATGTATAAAATTGCTTTAACAAAAATACCAAACGATTCCTTAGTTTTATGTAACTATCATTTGAATGAATGTGACTGGTGGGACACTGAAAAGAACTCTTTTTTACCCTTGATCACTCAAAGATGAATTTTAGCCAAACCACTTAATATTCACGAACTATGTTTTTGTGTTGTAAAATATGAATTATACGCTTTCGTTTTCAATAAAAATGAGGTTTATATAATCTTCATAGAAATATCAAAAAATATTTAAAGTTGTGACTGGTGGGACAACTCCTTTTGACTGGTGTAAAGTAATTATGCATGAAATAAAAGTTTCCATAGACAAAAATTACAACTTCTATTGATTTTTTTAATATTTCCCAAAAACGTAATGTAATTTAGCCATTTAAAAAGAGGTTACTCGTTTTCCTCTTTTCAATGGAATGACCTAAATATAAAATAATTTATTGGCTCCTGAGCATAATGATGTGTACACTCATGTTAAAATGAATAACACTTTTTTTATGAACTATAATTTATTTATATACCAAAATATCGTTAAAAACAAAAACTCTGGCGTTTTAAATTATTTTCTGTTACTTACAATCATAATTTTGCTTTGAATAAAAATGTACCGAAAAGTACTGATTTTTTTAGCATGAAAAAGTCGAATGTACTGATTTCGCGAATAAAAAATCTGGCAACCCTATATGTACTATATATCAGATGCTCGGTAACTATTTTTCGCTTAGCTGTCTTGGGTTAGCTTAGTTCCTACCGTAGCTCCAACATAAACACATGCTCCTATATCGGCGTAGCCAGAATGAAATTTAGGGGGGGGCTCGACCCTATTAAGCTGGCATTTCAGGGTACTATTTTATATATATATAAGGAAATTTTCAGAGTTAGGGGGGCTCGAGCACTCTTATCCAGCACGAATCAGATTATTTGTTCGAAATGAAAACTAGTTGCAGAATGTTTTTAGAGGTAAGAATTGAACTAAATGAACTAAAGAGCTAGTTCATCTTAATGAAATTGTTCGCTAGTTCGGCCTTTTCCTTGAACTAAATTTGTCAGTGCTATTATTTCTCATTTTGGATCGAGATCCAAATATTCTTGGCACGAACGTATGACGCAAAAACCCATCTTTACAGACACGTTTTAAAACGTTTTTGCATTGGTGCTGCTTCAGTTCCTTGCGAACGATTTCTCGGTGGCAGGGAAAATATTAAACTGGCGTAGAACGCTTTTCAAATCAAACAAGCTTTCCAATTTATTATTTTTTACACAGCAATGTGTATTAGGGGTGTTTGCATATCGTACATATATTCCATGACTTTGTTAAAGTTTTTAACCGTTTTCAAAAAAAGGAGGAGGTTATCAATTCGTCCTAATATTTTTTTTCTGTAAATATGTTACCGCATAACTTTGGACCACGTCAACCGATTTCGATAATTCTTTTTCTATCGGAAATGTAGTGTCTCCTAGGTGGTCACATTCTAATTTGGTTTAACGGTACTCTTAAATTTGTATATGAAATTTGGCGTCGAATGTGTTTTTTGCTTAAAAATTACTTGTATTCCAGTTACCAAAGTTTTTGTTTTTGTATGTAATAGTATGATAGTAAAAATAATTGAACGAATTCTGGGTATGGCGTTTTAGGAATTCTAAAATAGGGTGTTCTTCAACCAAATTCTGAAATAGGGCGTTTTTGAAAAGTTTTCTGAAGCTCGGAACACTTTGACGACTGCAACTTCACGACGTAACGACAGCGACATCATTTTGTCGACAAATGTCGCCTTGAAGCCAGCTTCTTAAACATTTTGAAGACCTCAGCGACATAGCAAACANTGAGATAGGGCGTTTTCGAACTGACTGCCGACATAAGTTGATCTTCCATTCAGTTGTTGATATTTAAATGTATTCGTATATTGAATTAAATGAACTATATGAACTAAAGAACTAGTTCACTAAGGTGAACGAACTACAACTGAGCGGTTCACTCAAAAGAACCGAAGTGCCCAACTCTACTATCTACGTGCATAGAAAAAATATTGTTTATATTCAATTTGCATCAGGACAAATAAAATATTCAACATTATCATGCACATACATATTTCTGCACAGAAGGGCATGAAAAGTTAATAAATTACTATGTACATATCACCATGGTTTCACTACTTCACTTGTAGCGTTTGCAACATTCGTTTTCGTTTGAACTTTTGTGCGCTTATCTGCTTATCATAATAACTTTTAGCAAAATAGATAAACCAAACACTGACACGCGCATGCATACGAAATCAATCCACGTGCACCTACTTACAAAAATATGTACATACAATCCGATTCACTTGAATAGGTACACATATTTTGCCCAAGATCCAAGGTAATATCTGGACTTGTGGGCATCAGAGAAGCTTATTTTTGATATCTCTTGGAAGAATGAATAATTTTGAAGAAAAATGGTGAAAATGAAAAAAACGCCTTGATTACTTTGGATTTTATTCCACTTTTTATCAAACTACACGAAAATTATGCTTATTATTTTGATTCACTTGAATAATAACAGTGGCTTTACACAAGGAAAGGTCTAGATTCAACCAACAAAAGCATACCATTCCTTTTAATTCTACTATACAACACTTCTGGTATGGGGTACTACATCCATAATTCCAATGTATGGAAAAAAACACTATCCGGAATACAAGAAGCAAACTTTGCAAAACATCCAATTCCAAATATTTTTTTTCATTATGTTTAGGTCCAGTGAGTAGAACGAACTCTGAAAAAAAATACGACTTTGCTTCGTTATACTCTTTTTTACAGCTGCTGTAGAGCGAATCGTTGCGAAATTTTGCTAGCATATTATATATGCGACAAATTTCCTTAATACTTGTTTTGCATGAGTTAGTACGAAATCTCAGTTCAGACTCCCACACTCTTTTCTTGATCATGGAGGGGAAACAAACAACTTTCGTCTTTTCAAAAATCGTTACAATTATTATTAAATCCATTGTAGCCATCAAAATTAAACTTTTCGCCAGAGAAGTTCACCATTTTCTAGTTTTTATCTCAGGCATGCGAGTTGTACAAAATTCCAGTCATAATTCTTAACGTTGTATAGTAAAATTGATGCCCTTTTTAACATTTTTTAAACGCAAGTGTATAGAGTAATCCGCAGTTTCCTTGTCAACGCCAACGGTTTTCTAAAAGACCTTTTTATTTTCTGTCTAGCTTCTAGCTCCATTTCACGCTTTTTTCATGCGATTATATCAGCCGGCTTCAGTTGTCAAAAACATTTGTATTGCCTTCAGTTTTATTTCCAACATGCATTTATTATGCATTTTTTGCAGTTGAGAGTGCACCGGCTTCGCCCATTCTTGCTCTGTTATAGTTCTTATTATCCTTTAAATTCTGAAAAAGGTTTTGAATACAATTTTAATAACTTTGCTATACCTGTAAGGAGGCTGCGGTTCCTTGTGCATATTCAAGTGAATCAAAATAATAAGCATAATTTTCGTGTAGTTAAAAAAGAAGTGGAATAGAATCCAAAGTAATTAAGGTTCTTTTTCCTTTTTTACCTTTTTTCCTCCAAATTAATCATTCTGCAAAACGAGATTAAAAAGCAACTTCTGTGACGCCCACAAGTCCATATATAAGCTTGGGATCTTAAGGAAAATATGTGTACTTATTCAAGTGTGGATATGTGTATGTTTGCACATTCGCCCCCTAAAATAGAACTACACGATAATAACAAACAAAATAGTTTTATATGTTCTAATATCGCACACTTGTACATAAATGTGGTTGTGGCTTATACATAGCAGACAATACCCAAGCGGGACTGAAAGTTATCTGCTCCCCAAAAGAGCAAGTAAGGAGCAGTTCAAACGCAAAGTAAAAATTAAATTTTTAAGTTTCTAATGCTGGATTTCCACTAGGCATTAAATGGCAAAAATGACAAATGACAAAGTCGGAAATTCGGCATAACAATGTTCAGAAATAGATATCGTTTTGAGTAGTAATATAAAATATTTTCTTTTGAAAAAAAATTTATTTATGTACAAACATGTAAGTACACTAATTAAAACCATCAAATGATTTACAAAAACGCCATTATTTTATTAAAACAAAAATATAATATAAACAAGTAAAAAAGTCTAAGTTCGGCCGGAGCCGAACATTAGATACCCGGCGCAAGTATCAAATATAGTTTTATCACATTTCCGTAAACTACCGCTACATGGTAAATAAGCAGGGGTGGTTTTACCACCATTTCACACATCTTCGAGAAAATTATATATGTAGTTATATGTGGGCGGTATTACGCCCATTTTCCAAAATTCCGCAATAATGTTATTTATTTTCAAGGAATTGTGGTTAGCATCAATTTTGTGTAAATTAGCGTCCTTAGATTTCGAAATATCGAGGCCGTTATATAAAATTTGGGCGTAATTTTAGTTCGATTTCAATAATTTTCAACGTTTTGCTTTTATGATGCAAGCACAATAATCCTTCCGAGTTTGATGCCTATTGATCGAACGGTTACCGAGACACATACAGTATTGGCCAATACAATAGCACCCCCATTTCAAAGTCATATTGTTTGCCACTCATGTTTATTTATTTATTTTTAAGAATTTTCTATTAAAATACAGTTCATTCTCTCACAAAACTCACATAAACTCAAGTTTAACACTTTTTAAAAGACCGCAAAAAAGTGCAACAAATTTTCACCCAAATTTCAAACTTTTTTCTCAGAAGCGGTAGAATTTCTTTGAATACACAATTTTATAGCCAATTAAATTTTAGTCTAATAATGTGCAAGTTTCAAGTGGCTAAAGATTACGGTTGATTTTTTAGAATTTTTTTCGCCGAGGATGTTGCGGGTTTCTGCCATATAAAAATAAATTGTGTTTAGTCGTTATATGGAAGCAAATGAGACAAAAAAAATTCTAAAAAATCAACGGTAATCTTTAGCGTCTTGAAACTTGCACATTATTGGACTAAAATTGAATGCGCTATAAAACTGTGCACTGAAAACAATTCTAGAGCTTCTGAGAAAAAAGTTTGAAATTTAAGGGAAAGTTTGTTGCGCTTTTATGCGGTCTTTTAAAAAGTTTAAAACATGGGTTTATATGGGTTTTGTTAGAGAATGAACTGTATTTTAATTGAAAATTCTTAAAAACAAATAACTAAACATAAGTGGCAAACAATATCGCTTTGAAAGGGGGGTGCTATAGATATGTCCAATACGTATATGTGATCATAAGTGGGCGGTGCCACGCCCATTTAAAAAAGTTTTGTCATAAACTTATTTTATGCTAAAGAATTATTGTAAACATAAATTTTGAATAAATCGGCTTCGGTATTTACTGATTTATCGAAGATTTCGTATTTTTCTAAATTACCGTTATATGGCATGTGGGCGTGGTTATTGTCCGATTGTAAAATTTTTTTTGGTATGTTGTACCAACAATCCCAAGAGCCAAGTTTGGGAGAAATTGGCCGAGCGGTTCCCTAGATATACACGTATAATCATGAGTGGGCGTGGCTACGCCCATTTTCTAAAAATTTATAATATTCTTATTTTTCGCCTAAAAATGATTGTAAGTATCAATTTTGAGTGAATAAGCTTCAGTAGTTACTAAAATATCGCAGTTTCCGTATTTCTGAAAACTACCGTTAGTTGTGGTTATTGTCCAATTTTTCCCATTTTCAATACCATCCGTCCTACGCCGCAAAGAGGTTCACATACCGAGTTTCGTTAAGATATCTCAATTTTTACTCGAGTTATCGTGTGCACAGACGGACGGACGGACAGACAGTCACCGCTTAATCGATTTCTCTTTTCATTCTGATCATTTATGTATACATTTGTCTATATCTATCTCGATTCGTTTTGCCTGTTACAAACAACCGTTATGTGAACAAAGTTATAATACCCTTGTGCACAAGTGCGCTCGGGTATAAAGAAACTTCTGGGACGCCCACAAGTCGAGATATAAGCTTGGGATCTTAAGGAAAATATGTGTACTTATTCAAGTGTGGATGTGTGTTTGTTTCCACATTCGCCCCCTAAAATAGCACTAACCGATAATAACAAACAAAATACTTTTCTATGTTCTAATATCGCACACTTGTATATGAGACATTCTTTTTCAAATCGGACACCAAATTTGGTGTCACACTTTCGATTGGCTTCAAATTTTTTTTATGGGTTTTATACAGGAAATAAGCTAACACGTGTTCGAGGATTTTTTTCGCTTTTTTCTTTGGAGATATGATCTGTCAAAGTTTGCATTTTTTCGTGATTCTGACTAATCATGTACTCCTTCAAATCGTTTTACCTCGGGTTCTGCCTATGGCATCTTAATGTCGTTTTAAAGCTAAAGAAACGGGCTTAATATTTCTTATAAGGACTAAAATTAGCAAAACGCAGATTTTATTGCGGATTTCGGCAGAATATCGGTTCGTTAACAATATTTGTTCAACAACTTTTTCAATTCATATAGATATTCTGCCGAAATCTTTTAACTTTTTGCAAAAACCCGATGCTTAACACCATACCAAATATATCTCAACATAAGTTTTGGAAAACAAATTACAAAAAATTGTTGATTCTCACAAAATAAACCATCTCGTCATAAAGAAAAATATTTTAAAAATACTTCCTGAAAAATCCCCATTTTTTAATCACGTTATTTATAGAGAATTAAACAGGGATTACGATCGTATAATTTTAAATCCCTAATTTATTGATCTTCACTATGCAAATCAACTTCAAAAAGTTCAACTGTTAATAGCTAAGTTAGCTTTAGGATAATCTTAATCATCTTATATACAGAAATGTTAAACCCGTTTATTAGCTTTAAAATGACGTTAAGATGAAGTCTACGATTAGCAGAACCCGAGAAATATTTGAGAGATATTTGAAGAAGTACATGGTTAGCCAGAATCACGAAAAAATGCAAACTTGGACAGATCATATCTCCGAAGCAAAAAAAGAAAAAAAAATTCCTCGAACACGTTTTGATTATTTCACGTATAGAACTATAGAGAAAAAATTTGAAGCGAATCGAAGATATGACATAATTTTTTTATGAAATCCATCCGACTTAAAAAAGAATGGCTCATATGTGGTTGTACCTTATATATAGCAGATAATCCAATAATTTCTCAATATTCATGAACGTATGTAGGTACAGAGAATGGTTACTCGTACATACATATCGTCGTACACAAAATGCAAAACCGCGCATGTGAGGTTGCATAAATATTTTTATAGAGAGTAAAAACACTCATATTTCAAAATGGTTCCCTTTTTTATAAAGCAATCGCATTTCTGGCTAATATATTTCAGGGCTAGATAAGGGTGGATAAGGCTTGAACCAAGAGCCTGTGTGAGCAAATGCAATTTTTGGCAAAAAGTGCCAGTTACGCGGTTTTGCAGAACGACGGCGGTTTTGTACTTTAAACGACAAAATGTACATATTCACTTTTGCCTCCAACCCGCTGTATGCAAGGCACGCACTACTCCACTTTTATAAAAATGTACACATACTCAGCACAAAAAGAAAATGC
The DNA here is from genome assembly GCF_001687245.7 of Rhagoletis zephyria. NCBI lineage: Eukaryota > Metazoa > Arthropoda > Insecta > Diptera > Tephritidae > Rhagoletis > Rhagoletis zephyria. Next base: position 12,395 of record NW_016165317.1, on the reverse strand, counting down.
CTTTAAACCTTGAAAAAATTGTGATTCTCACGTCGAAAACATGTTGAGAATTAGCATTTTTTCAAGTTGAGAAACACAATGTGCTAGTACACTACAGAGAAATTATTTTTAACCAGATAACCTGGTTACACAACCACAATATATATCACGCAAAAATATAAATTTTTGTTAAGAAGCAAAGCTGAAGATTAGAGAAACTTCAAGTTGTTATCAAAGATCCACAAATGCTTATTGGGTACATATTTACCTACATATATATATACATATATACATTAGACGGTACCACCTTACAAGAAAACAAGTCAGTTTGCCGTACACTCCAGATTGTAAAATATTTTGCTGACCAATTTCGAAAAAAACAACTTAGGACGCCTTTTTACATTTTTCGTTGGCACCAACATTCGGCAATAAAATTTTGTTTAAAAATAGTTATCTGCAATAATCGAAATATGTACTTCCTTAGCAAAAGTTAAATGATTTTGGGGGGGTACGTTAGGGTGACAAGAATTGAGATCTGGCGGGTAAGTACTATTTAGAACTGGGTACTTGAACATCGATATACAGTGCCTCAAATAAGTGACCACGTGTTGATTTTTTTTAATATTCATAATGCTTTTTAAGTAAATTTTCTTTTTGTCTTTCTTTAAAAATATTGTCCAAGCTCTAACCAAAACCATATAAATCAAAGTTTCAAACTTTATACACAATTTTGGAAAATGCAAAAAATATTTATCAGAACTTTTAAGTTGAATTTTTATAACAATTTTGGGTACAATTTTAGTCTAATGGAGTGCAAGTTTCAAGCGTATAAAAAATTATTTTTTCTGCTGAATTTTTTTCCATATGAGCAAGCATTTCTTATAAAATCAAATGCAGAAGACCATTCGCAACAAAATTTAAAAAAATCAACGCCAGTTTTTATAAATTGAAATTTGAATATGTACGTGTATATAAAAAAAAAAACGCGAAACCGCCGATTGTAAATGCCGAAGATATGACGAAAAATGTAAAAAGTCAACCCCTTCGTTCTGCCAAACAAAATTTATTTTATTTCGAAACTTGGAAATACCCGGCGTGCTTCATTGCGCCTTAAAAGTATTTTTGCGTTGTTACTCCTTTTCAAAACTCTTATGGATTCAATTATAAAAATAAAAAGGTTTAGGGAGAATTTCATTGGCTTTCATTTAGCGTATTTCGTATAACGTAATATCTATAATGTACAGACATCGGCCTGTTACAATTTTATTGTCTTACAAAAATTATTTAATCTTCGAAAGTGTACGACAAACTTTTATTTCGGGTACGGTCTAATGTGCATACATGCTCATTTCTCGGTGATACTGTCGTGAGTATTTTGTAGCGGGCGCGGTGATAGGTTCGCATATGTACTAAGTGTATTGCCCTACCAGTCTTACGCATTACGTCATTTTGCTATTGAAATCGAAACTGAAATCCCTTTCCGGGCCCGCAAATATTTACTAAAGTATGTAAATATCAATAAGGCTATCAGCCGTTTTCTCGGCGCCACAACTTAAACGTTGACTTTTAGCAAACTTTATAGAAATCCTTGCAATGTGATATATTAAACATTGACTTTATTTTAAGTTTATTTGTATCCAATGCTGAAAGTTTTGCAAGAAAATAGGCATTTCTGTTAAGACCGCACAATTTTTACTTTTGCTAGTTAAGTGCGTGACCGAACCGCTATCGCGGTCTCAGGTTCTGTTCTAATGCCAATGTATATACATACATTTGTAGTATATATGTACGTACATACATACGTATGAGTAGCATATACTCCTCTCTGCCTATGTTTACCCAACACTTACCAATTCAGCTACTGCTGACACGCATATTGAACTTCTACATTTTTGACATACCCTGCTGGAAAAAGCCCGATTAAAATGAAAAATAAAATAATAAAATTATAGTTAAAAAACTAAAAATACGCTTTTATTACAACAAGAACTGAAAAGTTTAAAATAATTTATAGATATAGAGACTCCGTTTAAGAAGAATAGGAAGTTCCCTAACTTCATTTCATTTAACTTTTTTAAATTAGCTAAAACTAGGATTAAAATGGTTGGCCCGTAGTCATAGTCAAAATAAAGTCCACTGTAAAGTTAGTTAGGATCCCGCATTATTTGACAATGGGTAAAAAAGGACTGTGTGATTTTCCTCAAACATAAACTGAAGCAGTTCGACGAAGGCGCATCAAATGGCGTGTACTAGAAATGCCGGAAACTAAGAAACAGTCGACTGTATTAGTCGTTCATAGTGAACCTACCCTAACAAAGGTTGTCCGAAACAAATGGTCGCCCTTTTTTCGAAAAACTGGTCTTGTGACAATAGTACTTTTAGAGAATCATAGAACGATCAATTTTTAGCGGTACATAACCATTTGTTTTCCAGAAGTATTCGACCAAGAAAGGAAAAACAACTCGAGACGACGACTGATTTTTGACCATGTCAATGCGAGCTCTTACACTTTGGCAAAAACAACCACCTACATATTAGACCGGTGAAATCATCAATTAATTGGATCTCCGCCGTACAGTCCTGATTTGGCGTCCATTGACTTCGTTTTGTTACCGAATATGAAAAATAAACTGCGTGGTCGACGATTTTCGAGGCCTTTAAACCATTTTCAATGACAAAATTCCTTGCTAGTCGAAAAACTCTTGGAGTAGCCCCCTATTTTCTGTAAAATAGAGCTGCAAAACAATCGACAGCGCTATCGATAGTATCGATGTTTTAAAATTTTCCCCACCATCGCTGTTTTTCCCACCACTATCGATAGTTTTTCTCTCATATTCCATGCTATATTACTGAATCCATTGTAGGTTCGATTTTCGAATAAAAAAGGCTGAAAATTACTCTTGGTAAAAATACATTGTGTTTGTTCGTTATATGGAAGCAAATGCAAACTCTAAATCATTATAAGAAATCGAATCAAAACGCCCGAAATTTTTACGATACTTTGTTGATTTTTTAAATTATTGCACCAAGTTTGAATCTGGGATTCATACGGGTTTTGTTAAAGAACGAACTATGTATATTCCGATAAAAAATTACTAAAATTAAATAACAAAAAAAAAATTGTCATTATATGGTGCGGATATAAGTTTTTCGACCACTGCATTTTAAACACACCTTGGAGGTCACTTTTCTAAAAATGTAGCACTAGCTATGCATTACATCAGCTCTGATATCACAGTTTTATAATATATTTTTACCAAATACAGCTATTATAGAAAAATTCAAATATGTAGCGTATGTTGTACAATCCGATCCCCGAAGGTACATTTATTAATGTACATACGTTGTTGGGGGAACATCGATAGTACATCGATGTTTTGCTTTGAAAATATCGAAAACATCGATGGCAACGAACATCGATAGTTTTCCAGCTCTTCTGTAAAATGAACTATGTTAACTCTACTTTAATATTCATTAGAGCAGGGGTACGTACCCAGTAGCTCAATTGGCTTGTCTTGGGGAAGTACAACAAGCAAAATGATCACAAAAACCGAAATGAGATATAGAACCTATAAGATCTTAAATTTCAATGGAAAGAAGGTTAGGAACTGTGAACAATCGCTAGAATTAACTTGAACTATTAGTGGTTCCAATTTCATTAAAATTTTATCAGTTTTAGTACTAAATATTTAAAAAAATGTTCTACAAGGTAGCCGTCATCACTTCGTATCTAAGTTGTGGTGTGTGCTTATTAGTTTTCTAACACATAGGCACAGGGTTAGAACTTTACTACTGTCGTAGTAGATTTAGTATGGTTTTCGAGAAAAATTTTAAATTTACTATGCTACTCCGCTTTGCCTACGATCTGCTACGATTTTCTTTCGAAAATAATAAGATGCGCTTATTGCAGTATCTGAACTACAAAAAGTCGAGAAATAGAATTGCTTTCCTTTTTACATTTTACTCACGCATTTACTTCTAATAAAAAACATGAAACAATGAATTTAGTTCATGATATAAATAATATTAGACTAATTTGAAGCATATACTATATCTAAACATAAATATATTTCTAAAGGTATTATTTCTGGGAAATGGCATAACATTGATAATTTCTCCAGATAATAATAGTTGAAACGTCATTTTTAAGATAATTTTTTCCACTCGTTCGCTAAAATATGCAACACTTATAATTAATTTGGTTCCTTGCTTTGGTTAGAGTCTTAAGGTATAAGGTAAGTTGGGTAAAGTTCTAGGTAACAATTGGAAGATAGAATAACGCATTATTCGTTGAACATATAAGAAGGATCGGCAGCTTTTAATGCACACTTAAATAAAAAATCTTTTAGATTTTAATGTTCTCCAGCAAACGAGAAACATAAAAAAAAAATTACTACTGAACTTTATTTTCTACTACGATTTTTCACGTCATTTACTCCGACTTAGGCCAGCCGTAGTTCTAACCCTGCGTAGGCTGGCACATGGTTGTCCGTAGCTCTCATTCTTAATCGATAAAAGTACTTGACAATCAATTATATTAAAAGGCATACGCTTCAAACGCTTCAAAACTCTATGGCAAGTAATACTAATATATTTATATACAGTATTTCCCGCATAAAAGCACCCCGAGAAAAATAATTCCCATTTTTTTTGGATCCGAATTTAAGCGATTGTAATGTGTTTGGAACGAATTTCCGTGGTCACTTGAAAAATTTAGCTTGGAGGCAAACCAGTGTAATTTTTCCTTTAATACAATTGTGTTTTTTTTTATAAATTTATAATGATTTATAATTTTTTTTATTAGCTTACGAATTTAATCTTAAATGGATTGAAAATTCTGTACATAAATATGTAGCTGTGAAAGCCCCGAATAAATTCGAAAGTTGTTTGGATCTGCATATTTTTGTTTTTATACGAAACTTTTGTATGGTGATCCGGTTTATGAAATAAAATCATGGCCTGGCAACGTTTTTTCTAAATATGTGCATATGTACATACGTAAAAGTCTAGGCAGACTCGTTCGCTGGAAATTTGCTCGTGAATTAACTGCAGTTGATCCGGATTAGGTCCTAGAGTTGCTTAGTTATCAAACTATGCGGATCAGGGGCTGACAAGACTGACAAAATCCCACAACATGAAAACTAGCGTCGCTTTGAGCGACCTCTAAATATTTTTTGATTTCAAAATAAAAAATAGGATTATATTTTTTCGACAAAGAACAATCCTAGGGGGTGAGAGAATTAAAATTCCGACATTACTTTTTTGGACCACTCTATTGGGCATTCACCACACTAATTCAGGTATGAATTAAACTGAAATTGAAAAAGAACTTATTTGAGTTAGTATTTCCTTTTTGGTTTTGCGTTATTACCCATAATTATTTCTAGTTAATTTAATTTTTTAGAATTCAACTTTATTTAAAAAGACCAAAACAACTATAATTGCGTTAAAAAGAAAATAAATAAAAATTTAATACAAATGATGGAAATAAAAAAATTTGCTGGCCATGAGATTCGAAGCCACTACCTCGCCGCTCGCTTAATATGCAATACTGTCGTCTTTGCGGGTACAATTTTTATCAGATCAACCGCATTGTTAATATTAAGGTTGTCTTCCGTCTACGCTGCAAGTCTTTCACTCAACAGGATACCTTATTAAAGAAGGTTTACTGCTAAAAATTGAATCTCAGGCGCTTTCCCCCCAAAAAAAATTAGCAGATTTCGATATAGGAACTCGCCGTTTAAAAGTACTTTTTCCGTACATTTTTATGCAGGGAATACTGTAGGTGTTTGTACATACCATCGTGGATCACAAGCTTAATCTTTTCTCTGATTATTTTTATTTTGAGTTTTGCTTTTCGTTTTTTCTCTTGATCATGCGATTAGAGTGGCGAGTGTTTATGAAACGTGATGACTAGATAGTGAAATTATTCCGTATAAATAGTGGACCATCGGCATCGGCTACGACAGTAACGTTAACAATACACTATATTATGCACATATATATGTATGAATGCATGCATTTATGTATGTATATTTGTTGGGGCAAGTGGGGTGAAGGGGGTTTTCCGTCAAGCTGTGTTAGACGATTTTAGATATTGCAAAGCGTTTGGATAGTGCTAATAAGCGATTAGTAGCAGTAATGAGTCCTTAACCTTTTAACGAAAGCTTGGATGGGACAACAGTTCACACAGCAGTGTTTATGACTTGTTTTTGTAAAAAATTGGCTCTAGGGAAGTTTGGTCTTGAAAAACGGGTTTTCTGAACAGCGGTCGCCCCTCGGCAGCAATACCCATGAAAAACAGCTTCTCATAAAAATACAATCGCCGTTCTAAGTCGGCGTAAAACTGTAAGTCCCCCACTTTGTGTAACAACATCAAGGCGCACGCCACAAATAGGAGGGGAAACTCAGCCAAACACTAACATATGTGTAAGCGCCAATCTATTATTATTTAATCGCTAAAAAAATAGCCGGAAATATAGGGTACATTTAGACATCAATTAGTCGCCACCAAACTTATAAGGGCATTATTGGCGATCGCGTATGTACGTATATATGTATGTATGTATATCCGCAGCTGCATCCTAAACCGTTTGATCGATTATAAACCAAATTTGGCATACCTGCTGTAAACCAGGGATGGGCGTTTTTCAATGCATTATTATTCAAATAAAAAATAAAATTTTATTCAAAATTTGTCTACGTTTGAATGACGAAAACATTTTTATTCTTCAAATACATTTTCATTCATCATTGAGAAATTTGAAATAACAAATAAATTTTTATTCATCATTCAAGTAATTTCAGGTGAAGAAAACATTTGATTTGATTAAAATTTATTCGTTGTTTGAAAATTTGTTGATGATGAATGAAAATTTATTCTTCATTCGAAATTACTTGATCCTTATTTTTTTGTATTCAATTATTCATTTTCCTGATTTCGCCCATGCCTGCTGCAGACTTTGCAAGGATGGTCGTAGGCTTAGAATATAATATCGATATATCAAGGGAGAGAGGGCCACATACAAATTGAAATTTATATTCTACATATTTTTGGAGAGTAGTAAAATTTGGTAATAGAGAGACTTGAAATCCATTCCATACCCATGGTGAAAGAAAGTTTGAGTTTAATGTTAGGCAATATCGAAACCAGCCGATTTTTAAAAGTATCGACACTGAGTACTCCATAGTATTAAGTGTCGAATAGTACTGATTTCTATTCACATTTACCGGTATTCAGAAATGAATTGAAGTTTCAACAATTTTCAAGTACAATACTTGGACTCAGTAAAGTTACCCATTCATTTGACGAAATTGGGGATTAATATTTAATGTGTATATTTAAAGAAAGTACTCAGTGCTCACCCGATACTTTTAAGGACACGCCACAAATCGGAGTAGCAGCTCGGCCAAATACTAACATATTATCGAGGCACCATTCTATTATTATTATATTAAGTGTGACCCTTAATTTGACAAAAATTGCGTAAACCATCGCATATTATTTGTCAAAGATTTATTGAATAACTTAATGTTGGGTTTCTTCCTTCATCTATATAAATAACTTAAAAATATAACAAAACGAATGTTTTATGTATTATTCAAATCACCTTTTAACTAATCATTTAGTGTCAGCTTGAGCGCTGCATACTTAATATTTTCACCGAGTAATCTAAGTTTTTTCTTGAATAAACAAGTTGATAAATATTGGTGTACGTTCTTTAAAACAAGCATAAGTTTTCGTAACTCTAGCTTCGATTCGTTTGAAAAAATTCTACTCAAAGCACGCCTGCCAGTAGCTACTGCCTTTTGCCTCGACACTATCTGAATCACATAATTTTGTTAATATGTTGCAGTACCTGTACCGATAAGACTTGACTGCAAATTAATGCTTAATTAAATACCAAAAAATTGTGTTTTAATAACACAAACTTTTTACAACCATCATAAAAATCAATAGGCCTAATAAAAACTTTGTACGAATGCGATTAGTGCGTGCCGATGTGCTAGCAAACTGACCTTACATACATATGTATAGTTATGTACATAAGTACATACTTATGTACATACATATGTATGTATTTATGTAAGCATTTAATTTGACTTCGACTAATTTCTTCAAAAATTTAAGACACGTTTTCTTAGGTTATTTAAATTGCACAGCACTTGTTTCTATTAAGGGCTATCTATGTTCAAACAGGCACTTTATTGGCAATTATGAACCTTTTCACCAATTTAGCCTCAATAGTTACACAATTTATCATACAAAAATACAAATTATTAATCCAATTAGTAATTAATTGGCAATCAATTTGTGTCAGATTCTCTATGCAACCCTGCTAGGTATGTTTAATTTTTACTTTGAGGTATGTTTATTGAACAAAGAGCAATCAGCTGTTTGTTTCTGGTTTTCTTTTACAGCAGATAGGGGTAAGCAGTGCGCACTTCCACTCCGCAGGGCCTGGGTTCAAGCCTCGGGCAAAGCAACAACGCAAAAAATGTAGAAGAAAGGTTTTTTCTTAACAGCGGTCGCCCCTCGGCAGGCAATGACAAACCTCCGAGTGTGTTTCTGCCATGAAAACAGCTTCTCATAAAAATACGATCGCCGTTCGGAGTCGGCGTAAAACTGTAGGTCCCTCCCCTTTGTGTGACAACATTAAGGCGCACGCCACAAATCGGAGGAGAAGCTCGGCCAAACACTAACATATGTGTAAGCGCCAATTTAGTAGTAGTTGTAGTATTCCATCAGGGATGGAAAATTTAATTATACAATTGTACCTTATTTATGGAAAACTTTACCTAAAAGTAGATAGATGTATCTTAAAAGTAAATATGTGTTTATATATAAAGAAAAATAGGAGGTAACAATTCCCATCGATGCTATATCAACTTCTGTACTCACATTAAACAAATTTTTGGCTATGAAAAGAATCTCTTCGAGCAGCGCTAGACAAAACTATGTTGTAGAAAAGGTGTATCACTTTCCTCCAAGTTGTTCGATCTGACGTTTTAAAAAGATATATTTTGCGTCTATCTGGCGAAACCAACTACAGTTGCGTTACTTTGACCACCCTTCGGTATCATTTGTATGCCTTCACAAAGGAGGGAGGCTATCGGACCCACACCAGAAAATCCGTTGAAATGCAAATAAAATTAAGAACTGATTTCCTAAAAAGTTATTTAGCTACGTTCCAAATGTACCTAAAATTGTGTGTTTGTACCAAATGTGCTTTCAAACTAAATAAAGGTACGATTGTAACAACTTCTCCATCACTGCCGGTAATCCAGCAGCGGATTTCGTATCGCTAATTTAAAGCCTTATTGCCTCAGCTAACTGGCCTGGTTTGAACATAGTCTTATCTAACAACCACTTAAAAAAGCCATAAAATATTTTCGTTTTTATTGAAATTCTACAACCTTTCCCGAACCATAGCAGATTAAAAAGTACAAGTAATTAAGAACTTTCTAAACAATAAACATGTTGATTTTTTATCGATTTTTAATTATGTATGGGTGTAATGCGAACGCCCTAATAAAAAATACGTTTCTAAATGTTGAGCACTACTACTTAATAACTATTGATAAACCAAATTCGTAGCACATAACAAAACATATATGCCTACTTGAAAAAATATGTACATACATCAATTGAATCCCACCAAAGCCAACTGGAAATATCGTGTTAAGCAAAACCTTTCTCCACCAGGTCTTTACTTCGCTATCACCAGCACGTAGCATTTGTTCCTTACTGTTCATTTTTATTGGAACTGACGGGTTCCAAACTTAACATAGAACGAAAGCCTGGGGCATAGCTACTACTGATGTTTTTGGAAAAGTGAATACTCCTCTAACTATCTTGAGTCATGCTCTTCGTTTCTTAATAATCTACATATGAACAATGTTGCCAATGATGAATGTTGCTATTGGGCTTCGACAACATGTTGTGTAAAATACGCTACGGATATGTTTTTCAAATTTTTATTTGAGTGTAATGATTTTTTTATGACTTTATATTTGCACAGTGGCGGATGTTTAATTTTTAACACTGAATTAACGCATTGTGATGGTGATAAAAAATTAATAGTTATCTGTAGTTTTTAGCACTGCACGAGTAGCCTTTTATTACATATAGATACATATATATGCTGTATATACCCTTGTGGTCAGCTGATTAAGTCAAGTGACATTTTGACTATTTTCGGATATTTTTCTTTTGTTTATTTAATGTTTGAGTTTTTTTTTATATAAGCCTAGAACTGTACCTAACCAGCGCCACATAAATCCACATTTCAAACTTCGTACAAAAATTATGAAAATTCAACAAACTTTAACATTTTCACACGAAAATTTTAAACTTTTTATTCAGATTTTTTTTTAATTTTAGGTATTCAGTTTTGTAGCTCATTAAATTTTAATACGTTAAAGTGCAATTTTCAAGTCGCTGTAAAACCGGGTTGATTTTTAATATTGTTTTTTTTTTTTGGCTGACGGTGTTGTGCATTTTCTTCCATGCAAAATATTCTCGACAATTTCGTTTTTATGAGAGAAAACGCCTAGCACCAACAGCAAAAAAAAATATTAAAGATCAACGCGATTTTCTAGCGTCTTGAAATTTGCACTTTAACCTACTAAAATTTAAGGAGCTATAAAACTTCATACCCAAAATTCTAAATAAAAAGTTTAAAATGTTTCGGTGCTAATGTTAAAGTTTGTTGAATTTTCATAACTTTTGTACGAAGTTTGAAATATGGATTTATGTCACGCTGGTTAGGTAAAGTGCTAAACTTTTATAACAAAAATATTAACATTAAGTAAACAAAAGAAAAATAGCAAAATCTAGTCAAAATGTAGCTTGACTTAATCAGCTGACCACAAGTGCATGTACTTGTACATGTGATATATCTACCTATTTACTAGACATTATTCTGAATGAATGTAAGTTTATGTATATTTTTTTGAGCGACCATCTGCAAGCGACTATATGCAATACTGTCAATCTAAACCAGTCACGGTCGAAAGATATCTCGCCGGAGAAGCTATTTTGAGTTTTCTATAACAACTTATTATTTTTGCACCAAATAATCGTATGATATTGCCGTCAATACTGATTACAAACAAAACTAAAGGGTTTCAAACTTTTTTACGAAAATTGGGAGGGTGTTTTTTTTAACGCAAAAGTTGTGTTTTTTTTTTTGGTTAATACAATATTGTAGATGAATATCTAAGGAAGTTTTTGTGAAAGTTTCAGACTCAAACGTCAAGTAGCTCCAAAGTTATAACGAGGGAACGGATTTTATGGAAATTGCCTTTTTTCTGCTAAAGAGATAGAGTATATTCGATTAAGAATGTCTACGATTTAGCTTTTCCTGTTTCCACATATACACATTTGATATTGCCTTTTATTGCCTTTTTAAGATATTTGCCTATTATACCTTTATAAAAGTGAATAAGCCCTTATTCCTGATAATATAAAAGTTTTAAACGTTCCATACTTAAATTGGGCGCCACTTGTATCAATTCACGTCGAGCGCACGTTTAGTAAATTCAAGGCTGCGTTAAAGCCTGTTCTGTTACAAAGAAATCAAGTTGATAATGAAGAAAATCGATGGATAAATAAAGAAGTAATAACTGGTCATATGAAAATGCGCAAAGATGTTTTGTACGTAAAATCAGCAGGAAATAATGTTCCTCATACGCCATGTACACCGGAAATTTCTCGAAAACGTATCCACAGAATAAAAAATTAACTCGATTTTCGGAATCAGCGAGCAATTCTATATAGAAATTGGATTTGTATTGGCGTCCGTTGAACATTTTTCCTGTAGACCAGTGTTATTTTTAAGTTATTGTCTTTTTGTAGTGCCTTCTTTTGCCTTTTTTGCTATTTCTAGTGCCTTTTCCTGCCTATTTCGCTATTTTATTTTGCCTTTTTTATAGGTTTTTAGGTCCTAAAAATCTGTTCCCTGGTTATAACATTGGTTAAGCAAAGCGCATGGTAAGCGGTTTAGCACGCTCTAGGCCGTCAAAGAGACTCCTTTTGCTCGTTAAGCCAGAGCTTTCATTTTTGATACGGCTCTGTTAGGTCACTGCCCGTTCCAAATGATTGCACTTTTTAGTCAATCATGAGGAAAGTTTGTGGATATATGTATGTATATTACCCGTATACCTTTGTGGTTCACTCGCGGCGTTTCATCGGTTGAGAAGAGCTGCTCGTAACTGGAAGAAATATTTGATGTGATTAAAGCGGAAGATTTAAAACAAACGGCCACAAACCATCAAGGTATCTTTTTTGGAAAGTTTTTATGCATCCAGAGCATTGCAACGATTTTTCCTCGTCCACATCCTTATAAAAGCAGTAATAATGTTAATTAAAGAGGGTAACTAAATTGGTACCTTCTAACTCTGTAATGCTAATA
>NW_016165316.1:20297-28021 GCF_001687245.7 Rhagoletis zephyria | reverse complement strand
GTAATTATTTCTTAAAACATTATTCTAAATGTATGTTTTGAGCAAATTGATTTCAAAAGTTAGAAATATGTCCCATTTTTCAAAAATGTATAATAATAAACATGTGAGTTTTTTAGCAATTTGTTTTCTGTAATAAAGGAAATATTAAATTTTTTGAATTTTTCGAAATTACCGTTTTATGGGAGGGACCAGGTTATTGTTTAATTTTTGTATTTTCAATACGCTTCTGCCCTGCATAAAGAGAAACCCGCGTACTGAATTTTCTTCCGATATCTCAACTTTTCCTAGAGTTATCGTGTACACAAACATACGGACAGACAGACAGACGGAGATGGACTAATCAACTTCTCTTTTTATTCTGGCCATTTACGGTATATACATACATATGTACATAAATGTAGTATATATCTATCTCGATTTTGGTTGTTCCAAATATCCTTTACGTGAGAAAAGTTATAGTACCTTACTGCAGAAGTGCGTAGTAAATATGTTTAAGTAGTACACCTTTTAATTAATAATTAATAAAAAAAATTTTACAATGTAACTCCTCAACCCCTCTTTAAAGAAAACAAGAACCCTTATAAAATTTCGTTTTGAAAGTTTTCAAATTTGAAAACTGAAGAAAAAAATTAATAGAAAAAAAATCATATAAATTAAATTTATATATACTTATATTCTGCGAAAAAATGTCTACAATCAATTTTTAAACCCTTTTCGCAATTGGTGTACTCTTGTAACCGGTAAATTTTGTTACCATCTCATAAGCTGGTAACAAAATATTGCCCCGCCCCGTGAAATATGCAATGCCAGAATTTCCACAATTCTTCATGGCTGAATTGCTGAATATATAGCATTACCAACGTTCCTAGAATCGCAGTGACATGAACAGGTAACATTTTTTGGTAATAAAATTTTCCGGTTACAAAATCTTCGGTTACGTGCAGAATAGACCTTTTATAGTTCTAAAAGTCTATAATACGAAGGGACAGATGCCGGTAATGAAATTCTTAAGTTTTTTCAAGCAAGAGTTTTAAAAATTCAATTCTATTGACACTGTTTTATATTTCTTTATACAGTTCACTAGTTTCCAATCTAATATATGTAAATGTATGTATCAAGATGTGTCCTTTGTGCTCGACGGTTGCGATGTTTGTTTGGACTGATTTCGCACCAGTAATTAGCAATGGGTTAATGTCAGAAAACGTCTATACATACGCGTTGAAATACATACGTATACATATATGTTTTTTTCAATTCCAGATATGTTTAAACTTTAAAGTATAAAATATATCAACCCTGGGAAAAAAGTATTAGTACTGAATGGTAAAAACGTGTGCATTCATTTTAAATATACAATCATGTGTGTGTGCGAATGCTTCTGTTACATTCACATTCCATACTGAATGTCAATCTACCATTCAAAAACACAACACAGTTTATTTGTTTTCAAGCATTTTAAGCCACTCAGGAATTAGGCTTTTTTTATACAAACAAACAATCAAAATTTTTAAAAGAATGTCGAGTGAATGCAGATCCTATTGATTCAATCATTTTACAGCTCTGGTTCACAGCAATGAGTTCATACTGTTTAGATGGAAGTGAGTAAACTCATGCTGTTGTCTGTTCTGTACTAAAAAAATATACCCCTATTTTTTATTTTTATTTCGAAGTCAAAATATTTAAAGGTCGCTCAAAGCGCTCGAAGTTGTACACGTTTTTATATGGAAAAAGAACTTTTCGATGGTATTGAATTCTTGAAAATCAATATTTTTCGATCGGAAAAGTCCGTTTCTCGTTAGGAGATGCCCAATAACAATAACCCAATTTTTTGGTTCATCGTGCGTGCAACTTTTGGAAAAATCGTGGCTAGGATTTTATTTGCTTGAGACCATCCCAGAAGATAATTTAGGTCGGCCTTCTAAAAATCATACCTAGGAAAGCCTGAAAAAGCTATTATATTTTTTTAGTACTAAATTTTCTAAAAACTAAAGGAAATTCTTTGTTTTTTTAACAATAAAAACTAAAAACTTGAGAAAATGAGAGTAAAAAAAATTAATTAAAAAAGTTCCTAAACATCAAACTAAATTAAAATATATTTTTTTTAACAATAGAACTTAAAAATTAAAAAAAAATAATAATTGGAGAAGAAAATATCCACGGTCGAGGATTAAACTCAGATCTCTCGAATAGCACGCCAGTGCTCTGCTCACTGGGCCATTGCGACTGTTGCAGCAGCAGTTAGCGAAATTGAAATTTATTGAAAACAATCAAATCAAATAAACAAAATTCAATAGCTTGTATCTAGGGCAACTTCAAATCACTGACTTGCCAGGTCTTAGCCTGGCAGGATCATAGTAATTGATAGATGAAAAGTTATAAAATCTTTAAAATTTCGAAAGATTTGAACGTAATGATTTCAAAATTAAGGACTTTCCACAACAAACAAAATAAACCCCGAATAATAAGAGCCACCCTAGTGTACAACTACTATTTTGGTATTGCATCTTTTAGGCGCGCAACTATTTTTAACGGCATTATTTCTATACAAATATGTATTTCCGGTTGTTGAAGAGGGGTGCCGCTGCAAATTTGTTTCATATATACATAACTTTATGTGTTTTTGTGTTTTTATATAAACTTTTCAGAGAAATATCGTCGTTTAAAGTACTACAAAGCCGCGTATCAAGATAATGCAAAACTGCTCAAACTCAAAGCATTCATATTTCAAAATGGTTCTTTTTTTATTAAGCAATCGCATTTCTGGCTAATATATTTCAGGACGAATGGATAAGGCTTGAGCCAAGAACTTTTGGGAGCAAATCCAATTTTTGGCAGCAAATGTCAGTTACGCGGTTTTGTACTTTAAATGACGATATGTATGTATGTATGTACTTATATACATATGAATGCATTTATGTATGGAATATCGACCTATCTCGGCAGCCAGTTCGAAACCACCCTATCTCAGAGAACCTTTGAAGAATGCCCCATATTTCAGAATTTGACTGAAAAACACCCTATCTCAGCTCATTTTCAATGTATTTTCAGATGAGCTAGGGCGTTCCTTAATCAAATTTTGAGATAGGAAGTTTTTCAATAAAATTCTGAAAGTAATTCGAATTGGCTGCCGAGATAGGTCGATCTTCCACTGAGGTGACGATATGTAGCTGAGATCTTAATAAAAATTACTGAGTGAATGAACTAAGAGGGGTATCAGCACATGCTCCCATTGTACAACACAGATGCATACGCTCTCTTTAGCTAAACCTTTGCTGTTCTCCACTGTCAATTCTACCACTCGCTCCACCATAAGCCATAGCACACACGCTACTCAATGCACAGCTACGGCATTGAACATTAATCTCTGCCATTTTGGTGCTCCGAGAAACCGAGCAAGCGTGTGAATTGAAATACCAAACAACAAAAGAGCCGTTTTCTGACGTTTTCCTTGTGTGCTTCAAGGTTTTTATCTGTTGATTCGTTTGTGAATGAGAAGTGGTGAAACGACAAAGGAGCATTTTCGGTTTGGTGCATATTCTCGACGAGAGGTGACTCTACGGCAAACCAGTGTGTGTGCGGTCAGTTGTTGTCGTTGTGTTCGATGTCAAAGTCGCAATAGGCATGTGTAGTCGCGGCGCATAAATTAAAAGAATCGAGGAATAGTTAATATTTTGTAAGATATTTGCGTTAATTGGTTAATGCTTTGTAGAAACGATGGCGACATTGAAAGCGCATAATAGCAGCGTCGTCGGCAAATATACGAAACTTCAATAACTCTTGAGTTTAAGTAGGTAAGCAAAGGCTTGGAAGAAAAAGACGGCGCAAAGTAGGCATCGGAATTACGTACGAGAACCTTTATAGATACATACATATAAACAAACATACATACATATGTACAAATTGAGCCCTGCTAAATTTATCAATTTGCATTTTCCACTTGCATTGTACATGAGCTATGTATGCATGATACATTACATACTCATAAAACGCCTGAAAATTGACGATATCTAAAAAATTGGCAAATAAAGCCACCCACTTAGTCGGCATAAACGGCACTGGGGCATAAAACGGGCACGCAGCGGAGTGGCTACTAACAAATTTCGCATCCATATGTTTGTCAGTATTTATTTATTTACCAACTCCAACCAGCGACTGCGGTGCATTTTGTGAAGCACGTACATACCTATATTGGTTGTACGTTTATTTTAAAGTTCATTGGGAAACAAGCAGGTTGTTGTGCTGTGCACGAAACACGAGTGTGAACGCAAAGTAGAAAATAAAACAAGAAAATCCGCAATGCAAATACCTGCACTAATTATGCCAAAAATACCGAATTTCAACAAGCCGATGTGGCTGCTCCACACTCTGTTCTTCTTAATTTTGTGCCGCGCTGCCCTAACCTTGGCGAAATCGGACACGTCTAACCAAAGCCAACAACAAATTGGCAGCAATTATGCTCTAAAAGGAAAACTAATATTTGCACATGTGGTAAGTTGTAAATACAGAATTTGAAGTGACGATTTATATGCCAGTTTATGTCTGTCAGTGACTATTTCACAGCTCATTAGTAAATTAACAAGTCAACAATACCTTCAAAATCTTTGAATAATTATTTCTATTGGTTATTTTAGCTTTACCGCCACGGTGATCGAACGCCAATTGAACCGTACCCAACGGATCCATGGAAAAAGCGAGAGTACTGGCCAGTCGGTTGGGGCGAGCTGACCAATGTAAGTAGCTACAGATGTTAATTTAGTTTTGATTTCCCAATAGTTAGATAATAGATATTACATACATGCTTTACGTCTGCTTACTATACAATCATACATATGTATACACATATTTATCTACATACATATATAATTATGCATGTTTTGCCCCAACAGAATACTTTTGAGTACCATATGGAAGCGAAGTTTGATGTTGTAGAAATGTGGTATGTATGTATAAGTTACATATGTATGTAATGTACATATATCTCTCAAGACAAAATTATCCAACAACACGAATTAAGCAGATGGTTCATTTGGCGATTAAATTTTTGCTTGGTACATTGCTTCCGGTTTGGCATTTTTTACAATTTAATACTTTTAAATAGGGAAAACCATTTCTACATGTAAATTATTTATCTCGGAATGAATAAGTTTTTCTTCACAAAATTGTGATGCCACATCATGACGAATTCAAAAATAATAGTTTCTCCCCTAAACACCCATTCTTGTTCCACAAAAATTCAGTAGATATAGCTACGAATGTACTTTTGAAATTATAAAATTCTGATTTCAACAATCAACTTACTAAAAACTGACAAATTCGGTCAAAAACTTTTTAACTTGCTGAATTTTTTTCTATATCTGGTATATTTTTCCAGACGCCACTATCAAATTTCTCGGGTTAATTGTTTTTCTATGGATACGTTTGCGAGATATTTGCAATTTACCATTTATCAGCTTAAAGTAAATATTAGTTCCTTTTAATCACGTATATCTTACGAACCAATTCAAAAATCTTAATATAAAGTACGGCAAATGAAAGCTAATGAAATTCTCCATAAACCATATATACATTATTTCCCGATAGCACTGATAGTTTCTGACAAATTAATTAATCATTGCAGTTGTTTTTATTTTTTAATGAAAAAACGAAAAAAAATCAAACTTTAACAAAAGAAAAATTAAAATAATAACAGGTTCTGTGTCAAATCTTTGCATTTGTGTTAAATCCTCTTCTGTTAGAAAAAAAATTAAGTTACTAATGAAGAAAATCGGTGGATAAGAAATAATGAGTGGTCAAATGAAAATGCGCAAATATTTTTTTTATGAATTATGAGTAGAAAAGCGTGTTACTCAGGGGTACGTGGCTTATGGGTAACTTTCTTTCCTACTCATTTTTCATAAAAAAAAATCTTTGCGTATTTTCATTTGACCACTCATTATTTCTTATTTACCCATCGATTTTTTTCATAGTAATTTGATTTTTTTTTTTTTGTAACAGAACAGGCTTTAGTACAAATGCAAAAATTTGGCACAGAACCTGTTAATCTTTAAATTTTTCGTCTGTTAAAGTTTGATTTTTTTAATTTTTTCATTAAAAAATAAAAAAAGCTGGAATTAATTAATTTGCCAGAAACTATAAGCCCTATCGGAAAGCGATAAATTGGTGCGTAAGATATACGCTATTAAAAGGAACACGGTAAATTGAAAATATCTTAATAACGTATCCATAGAAAAAAATTAACTCGATTTTCGGAATCACCCAGCAATTCTAACTACAAAGAAATTGGATAGTGGCGTCTGGAGAACAAAAACCAAACTAAAATTTGTGATCCAGTGTATTTAGTGGATTTTTATCGGTATTTTATCAACTAAAATAACAATTGAAATTTTCTTTTTGCTCAAAACCAAAAGTTAAAATTTATAAAATAACTAGTAATTTTTAGAAAAAAAAACCGACTTCAACTCCCATAAAAAATATATATATATATATATATCTCATGATCCGCTGATCGGATCTTAACCAGATTAGTATGGGACCACCTCTGAGACACTACCTTTCCGATGCAAAAAGAATTATCGAAATCGGTTGACGTGGTCCAAAGTTATGCGGTAACATACATAAAAAAAAAAAAAAAAAAATATTCCGAAGAACTGATAACCTCCTCCTTTTTTAGAAGTCGGTTAAAAAACGAAACTTTACTTATGATGAATTCGAAATGTTTGAATTTTTCGGAATTATTTAAAAATGCAAAACCTCTTAAAATTATACACCTTTTCTGGAAGTTTCATTGCATTATTAAATTTTTTGTAGCATATTCAAACTTCAGTTAGGGCTTTTGGCTTTCACAAATTGCCATTCGTTCAGTTAGGGTTTTTGAGTTGAGTTGTTTGGAGAAGATGGGGTTTAGTAAAAGCTTCTCGGGAATTAAAAAAAAAAACAAATTTCGAATAAAATTTCTGTTAGGGCCTTTCTACATTTCATCAACGATATGTAAATATGTAAGTACATACCCTGCAAACCATTTTTTTCAGAGTATTCAGAACTGTAGAGAAATTTTAAGAAATTCGTAAATATCTCATCCGATTTTTTTGCCGAATTTTCTAAAATTAAAAAAACTTCGATTCTTTTCCGAAATTTCGGAAGAAAATCGGTAAAGCAATGAAACGAATGCTACCATGTGAAGAATTTCTTGCAGAATTTTTTCAGAACTTCCTTCATTTTTCATACAGAAATTTCTTTACGAGTTCGTGTCAACCACTTCATATAATTTTCTTTGAAGATTCGTAAAAAAATCGGTACAAAAATAAGATACTCCTAAAGATTTCGATAAGATTTCGGGAACATTGGTTTGCAGGGTATTTAGCTTCCACTAAAAGCTGAAAAAAACATTTTGCTATAATTTTCTGAAAAAATACCCAGTACAATCTACCTTCGCCGCGTATTTTACACGTGCTTTGAAAAGTTTTTTTGGCGTTTTCAAGTTAATACACCTTAGCTTTGGTCAAGATTAAGCTTTTATGTATGTAAAATTTTATTAAAGATATAAAAAAAACGGTGGTAATTTATACAAGTTTCCTTGAAATTGAAGGCGATAAAGAAAGATAAACATTGTATGTACATATTTTGATACGAATGGATATAGGTCTCTTGACTCTTTGGCGTTTTTTTGTTTAACAATAAAAACAGTCATCCGTTGTCTGAAATGACAACAACGTTCATAATAGACT
>NW_016165316.1:17304-20197 GCF_001687245.7 Rhagoletis zephyria | reverse complement strand
TTTTTTAATTTTAACTATTTTTTCTTTTTTTCTTTTGTATATTTCTTTTGAGTATTTGATTTTTTTGGGATATTTCGGAGACCCTTAAAAAATATTCTCTGAAGTCTTCTGAAGAGAAGCAGAGTTTTCAGATTGAAAAATTTTGATTTTCATGGATTCTATGCCATTTCTACGAAAAGTCTTNATATTTTGATTTTCAAATAAAAAAACAGGGGTATACTTTTTTCGGTATAGAACAATCCTAGCGGGTGAGAGCATTAAATTTCCGACTTTACTTTTTTTGGACCACCCTAGTGTACATACATATGTATGTATGTCCTGTGTTTCAATGTACACAATAATGCCAATATGAATTAAAAACATAAAATATATTTCTATACAATAATCTTTGGCATTAACTTCAATTTAATGAGCACACAAATGCACGCTTACTGCGCACAAACATACATATGCACACTCATACGCTGCTGCTTATGAAAACCGAGAATTGCTATTATTTGTAAAGCATTCGTCAGACGCATTGAGTTATAAGCAAAACATATCTACTGCACGTGATCATGTAAGAATAGGTATATTGACTTTGGCGAAGCACAGTGGGTGCGCTTCGTACAAAAATTTGTGGAAAATCAAATATGTAGTGAAATTAGCGCTGGAATAATGAGACGTTAGTGAAATTCGCTTTCAAATTGTGCCTTAAAAATGAAATGGTAATTGACCACTGACTTATTTGCAAATTTTCTAGAAATAATTTCATTGTGATAGAGTTTTGGTCATTTGAGTGAGCAAAAAGTTAATATGTATTATTTTTAATCTGGCATTCATAATTATTTTATTGTAAGCACACACCACTGTGCAGTGACTATCGCTTGGCTAATGGCCACTGCGGCGACAGCAGTATTTGTGTAGGCGTTTCAAATTTAAGTACATTTGCACTTTCGTACGTATTTTTAGAACATATCAATGTTTGTATACATAAACTTGCTAATGCCCGATTGTTTCGCGGCGCCTAATAAGAATTTTTGCGTTGGACAATGCAAAAGAGCACTTAAAAGCAAAAATAGTCTGTAAAGTCAAAATTTTTAGTTTAAGTTGAAACCACTAAAGCCCAGTATCCCCCTTACACATAGGCCAACGTAATAGTAACGCTGTGATACCATATGGAATACCTACGGTGATCTTTCCTTGTTAATTCGCCACTTTTACAATTCGTGTTAGTATTTATGAACTGATTTCTAGCTAGACTATTCAGTGGTTTTTAAGTTTAGTCCGAACAACGAAAACCGCTATCATTTTATATATGTAGGTATGTAGATAGGACAGTCTATAACGAAACTCATAAAACCAAAGCTCCAAACTTTGTGCAAAATTAAAAAAAAAATCTTAAAAATTTTTACAAATTTTACCTTTTACCAAAAATTTAGAAATCTAGGAGAAAATGGTTCCCGATCGAGTGATACTTGCCCGTTCACAAAAATGTATATAGATTAGGGTGGTCAAAAAACAGTAAAGTCGGAATTGTAATGCTCTCACCCCCTAGGATTGTTCTATATCGAAAAAAGCAATCAACAAATATTTAGAGGTCGCTCAAAGCGCTCAAGTGACATGGAAAACTTTGGGCGCTTTGAGCAACCCCTAAATATTTTTCGATTTCAAAATAAAATAATAATGGTATATTTTTTTCGGTGTAGAACAATCCTAGGGAGTGAGACATGAAAAATTCCTACTTTACTTTTTCACATGCTTTTTTGGACCACCCTAATATAGATGCAGCCTTTCAAATAATTACCACTTTTCGCCATAAGTACGGTATTGATAACATATCGTCGCTACCATGTCAAACTATCGAATGTGCAAAAGTGCTTTTTCATTTACGATACCTTGCGCATGCGTTTAGGATGAAAGGCAAGTTGACAAATCGTCGAATTTCTAGTCTTCTTAAAAGCAGTGGATACTGGCTTTAACAAAGTCTCGAATCCCATACTTTTTCCCAATGGCAAAAGAATTTTTACAACAGTTTCTTTGCTCTCCTTAAAAGTACCGATTTTCACATTCGGTAGTTTGACATGGTAGCGACGCTATGTAACTGTAAGCGGTTCCAGAAATAAGATATTTGAGAAGTTCAGTTTGTATGGGAGGTGCCAGGCACCCTTTTCCAACGTCTACCATTTCTCGCCATAAGTAGATTATTTGCAATGTATGCATCTGTGTTCCCCATCGTAATTGGTTTTAGATATACATATATTGGTTTTTTACGATTTAGTCTGTATAAGAAATTTAGGAATGTCCCGACCCCAGCGCCACATACTGAATAAATTTTTGGTCGCAATATTTATTTTCAAAGTGCTATTGGTTATGATTGAACACATGAATTGAATGTCAATAAAACTAAATTTGTGGTTATATCAAGGCGACATTTTTAGAACAGTGCGGCGCTAACTCTAAATACAAACAACGAAGCACTGGAAAACGTAAATACATTCCAATTCCTAGGAATAAAGTTCGATGATAAACTTAAAAAAAAAACAAGTAAGAAAGTCTAAGTTCGGGCGGAGCCGAACATTAAATACCCGGCGCAAGTATTAAATATATGTTTTCCACCTTTCCGAAAGCTACCGCTACATGATAAGCGGGTGTATAAATATTAAGTAAACTAGCATCCTTAAATTTCGAAATATTGAAATTTCAAGCATTTCTGAAATTTACCGTTATATGAAAAGCGGCCGTAATTTTAGTCCGATTTCAATAATTTTCAACGGTTTGCTTTTATGTGGCAAGCACAATAACCATACCGAGTTTGGTACAAATTGCTAAAACGGTTAACGATATACATATATGTGATCATAAGTGGGCGGTGCCACGCCCATTTTCCAAAATTTTATCATAAACGTATTTC
>NW_016165316.1:0-17279 GCF_001687245.7 Rhagoletis zephyria | reverse complement strand
GTGATCATAAGTGGGCGGTGCCACGCCCATTTTCCAAAATTTTATCATAAACGTATTTCTTGGTAAAGAATTGTTGCAAACATCAATTTTGAATAAATTAGCTTCAATATTTACGGATTTATCGAAGATTTCGTATTTCTCCAAATTACCGTTATATGGGATGTGGGCGTGGTTATTGTCCGATTTTTAAAATTTTCGGCCATTTGG
Source organism: Rhagoletis zephyria (assembly GCF_001687245.7). Lineage (NCBI taxonomy): Eukaryota > Metazoa > Arthropoda > Insecta > Diptera > Tephritidae > Rhagoletis > Rhagoletis zephyria. The sequence goes on along the minus strand of NW_016165316.1, from coordinate 17,072 downwards.
TATCCTGTACCAAGGCCAATAACTGTGCCAAGTTTGGAAGAAATCGGTGCAGCGGTTGCCAAGATATACACATGTAACTATAAGTGGGCGTGGCTACGCCCATTTTTCAAAAATTTTTAATACTCTTATTTCTCGTCTAAAAGTTATTCTAAATGTCAATTTTGAGTGAATTATCTTCAGTAGTTACTAAAATATCGCAGTTTTCGTATTTCTGAAAATTACCGTTATATGGGAGGTAGGCGTGGTTATTGTCCGATTTCGCCCATTTTCAATACCATCCGTCCTACGCCCAAAAGAAGTGCATGTACGAAGTTTCGTTAAGATATCTAAATTTTTACTTGAGTTATCGTGTGCACAGACGGACGGACAGACAGTCACCGCTTAATCGATTTCTCTTTTCATTCTGATCATTTATGTATACATTTGTCTATATCTATCTCGATTCGTTTTGCCTGTTACAAACAACCGTTATGCGAACAATGTTATAATACCCTTGTGCACAAGTGCGCTCGGGTATAAAAATGGATTCTATATTTTCAGTTAGACTGCTAGCAATATGTACATCGGTGAAAATAGTTGGCAACCCGCTTCAAAAATATTTTCGAAAGTAAGCTTCCTAAACCTCTTTAGTGGCAGATCCCCTAAAAATATTTTCGGTATTAAAATTTCCTAACCTCTTTAATCTGATGCCAATATTTACTATTTAATTTATGTTATCAATTCATTTAAATAAAAGTTTTCAAACAGGTGGTGTATCAATTTACTTAAACTGAAATTTTCAAACAGGTGGCAACCCTCCAATTTTTTTTTCTTCTATATTGTAAGTTAGACCTCTAGCGATACATAGGTGAAAACTTGATTCGATTCCATGCATTAGTTTTCGAGTTATGCGCGTACAAATATGCAGACAGACAGACAGACACACAAACAGATAGACCAAAATTCTAAAATTTGCTACAATGTACCTCAACAATGTTTTTCACGTTTTCTTTTTTTGCGCCAGAGTGCAATAAAGTGTACCCAGCGGCCGTTTTTGAGATAAAAATGTATTGCAGATTCAGATTCCCGTACCCAAAAACCCCCAGTAATCGCCAACCTGTGAAAACTGAGAAATAACTTTTCTATACACAATCCAGACTTTCAGAAAAATTGGTTTTATCAATTCCTCCGGCTGCTGTCGAACAGTTTTTTGATCATATTCTTTCATTTACTTAATAAAAAAAATACAAGTATGAATTAAGTTAAGTGCATATGCAGAAATTACCGCCACCCCTTCTCTTCTATGTTGTGTACAAATTGCATAGCTGTATCGATTACCGTTATCTCACTAGAACGAAATAAGCAATCATTTTTACTATGGGAGTGTATGTAAATTCAAAACTTTAAGGCCGCTTTTCTCGAATTATGCTTTTTTGAGTTATGACACCATTGAAGTAAGATAGCGATATGTTGAAAGACTTATTTACATATATGGAAGAAAATGAGCGACATCTTCAAAAAAGGGCCAACAATTAACGGTAAGTCCTAGCTACTTCAAACATGCACTTTATCATACTAAAATTGAAGGCGCTACAAGGATATTTTTTTTTTCAGTTATTAGCGGGAAAAAGTCATTGAAAATTTTGACTGAAAAATGAAGAGCGCTGAAATTACGACACACCTTTTTTTGTGACCTTTTATTTGGCACAGTCTAATGTGCATATTATTAGGAGTTTAATTTTTAATTCAAATTGTAAAACGAAAATCAATAAATAGTCAGGTTCCTTAATTACAAAGAAATACACATTTACATACGTACATACATACATACATACGTATTTAGTAGATAGTTAATTCCTGCAAAAGATCAATCGAATGACTTCGACAGTCCGCCAACTGATAATGAAATAAGACATGCCTCAAGTATTAAATAAATATAAAGAGTGTCTTCATATGTTTGATAAGATTTTCACGTTCCCACCACACTAGAATTAGTACAATGGCTGTTCACTATAACAAATGTACGATTACTTTTCACACATACAAAACTCGGTATTTGTGCTGTAACACTGTGGAATAAAAATGAACTTTTAAAAAGCCTAGAGTGCGCATACATATGTCAGGTTTGATAGCTGTGACCATTCGAAAAAAGTGTAATATTTGGATGCAAATTTTCAGAATTTTCTTTAATATTGCATAAGGTTTGAAACTCTGATTTTTGGGGTTTTTGTTGTAAAATTAACCATGTTTTTATAAAAAATTAACGAAAAATAAAATATCTAAAAATTGTTGTCGCTATTGTAAAAAAATTCGCGGTACCTAAACTCTATTGACTGACTGTATGCACCCTCTAGGTTTTTTTTTTGTATTCCACAGTGTAATAGAGCTCAATCATAAGCGGTATTCGCACCCGCCTGGCTTACTTTTACTCAGTTTACAACAACAGAAATACTCTTGGGAATAACAATTTTTAAATAGATAACCTGATAACCAGGCAAGTGTGAATACCACAACAGTTAATTCATATGTATGTATATGTTCATTAGGGTGCATCACTCTCAATACAAAAATACATCTGTACTGGTTTTCCATCGGAATTATAAAGTTTATTTTATTCTAATGGTGATCTCGTTTCTGCCAAAAAATTTCGACTTTTGGTTGCTCCTTTCTCTTTTCGTGTTCGATTCTTAATTAAAGGCAAACGGTGGGATAATTTTGTGTTCGTTTCTTAAAATGTCACACTCTTCTGTCACACATTATCTGCCCTTTTGAAGCTTTGTCAGAGAAGATGGTTGCCTTGAAACTCAGATGGTTGTTTAAAACGAAAATATTCAGCCTTAATACGAGTTTCATTTTCCCCGAACCGGTTCACTTTTCAATTTTAGTTTCCATGTATTTACTATGTGTGGAATATAAATATTCGCGTGAATTGTTTTCGGGCGAAACTCAGGACAAGGCAGATTATGAAATGCATGAAATTTCGATTATTTTATTTTTTTTCCAAAAGGTGGTACCTCAAGGGTGCTCTCGCACTAATTTGGTTTAGTTTCGATCATTGGATCATGAAGAAATTAACGGTACTACTAAATATTTATAAGAAAATTGTTGTGGGTTGTGTTTTTTGCTGAAAAAATACTATGCATAATTACCAAAAAGTCCTCCTCAAATTGCAGATAGGTAAACAACAACACTATGAGCTGGGTAAATGGCTGCGACGACGCTATGATTCACTGTTGAATCTCACCTATTCCGAAGATGAGGTTTACATACGTTCCACAGATGTGGACCGCACACTGGCGAGTGCAATGTCTAATTTAGCAGGATTGTATCCACCAGTGGGCAATGAAGTTTGGAATAAGGATATAGCCTGGCAACCGATACCGGTACACACGATTCCAGAGCGAATTGATAAGGTAATGTTTATTAGTTGCTTCTAATGCGTTTTTTTTTTTTCAATTACACACAAATTTTGCTCCTTCCTCTAGGAATTGGCTGGCAAAGCTCCTTGTGCTGCCTACGATTATGCGCGCTCCGTCGTTTTAAATTCCAGCGAATTTCAAAAGCTTAATCAGCGCTTCCAATATTTATATGACTACTTAACTAAGTATTCGGGACGCAAGGTGGACACACTGGAGGCTGTACAACGTATGAATAACACGTTCTTCATTGAAGCACTGTATAATCGAACGCTGCCCGATTGGGCCAAGAAGGTGTATCCCAGCGCAGATATGACGTATATAGCTGATTTTGCATTTTCTATAGGCACGTATACGCGGCGTATGGCGCGCCTCAAGATCGGTCCATTGATAAAAGAGATGCTACACCGTTTTGCCGATAAGGCGCGTGGGTCACTGAAACCCAATCGCTCTGTGTGGATTTACAGCGCACACGACACAACTGTGGCGAACGTTTTAAACGCGCTCAAGTTGTATAATGTAAGAAAGTTTTTAATTTAATTAATTTAATTTTAAATGTTTGGAATATTTTTTTTAGTTGAAAAGCCCTGGCTACACAGCGTGCGTACTATTCGAGCTGCGTCTAGATGAGAACAATCATCCATTTGTTTCGATTTTCTACAAGAACACTTCAGCCGAACCGGCATTGCTGAGCATACCTGACTGTGGCGTTGCGTGTCCGCTGGCGAAAACATTCGAAATCTATAAAGACATATTGCCTGTGAATTGGGAGCAGGAATGCAAATTGAGTACAATGATGATGACGTACGATGAGGCTAATATTGGCATGGCAATGGGTAAGCATGAGTGCTAAATGAAAAATGCAACGCAATCCAATATATAAGCAATTATGTGTTTTTATTTCATATTTCCAGTTATTCTTGGTTCGATTATCTGCGCCATGTTAGTGCTTTCCTACATTTTTTTGATTTACTATCGCCGTCGTCGATACAGCACGTATGCCTATGCACAAATGGCCTAATTGTTGACAATTGATATGACCGGACAACAACTCTTCGACAACCTGACCCCAACCAGCTGCAAAACAATCGGCACAAATTTGATGTTCCTCTCTCTGTATGTTAATGAATAACCTTAATGTTTTGCATTTCATTTTAATATCAGATAAATTTGATATTTAACAATTGAATTGCATTTTCGGATGTGTGTGTGCTTGTAAATGCATTGATTGTGATTCACATTTTTAGTCGACAACTTTGCTGTAATATCCAATTAAGACGTTTTATATTACCATATACATAATTATCTGTGTATGTATACATAGCAAAATACATACATTTTTATACGTTAAACTAAATTCGTATTCTACTATATAATTTAAGAATGTTAGTTGGCCTAACAAAGAACCATATATTTTCTAAATATTGAACTCGTTTAGTTTAATTTGTGTATCTATAGGTTCGTGAAACTGTAACAAATTTAATTTTATATTTATGTTTTACTTTACATTCTGAGAAAAAACCATTTTAAGTTTATTAATAATAGACGTGTCGTTATTACTCACAAAACTAATTTTTTGTGTTCACAAATATGCCTACTGGAATGGTGCTTATTGCCACATACATTTACACAAACATTTATAGAATTTAACTGTAATTCGTTTTTTGTTCATTTATCCATTTGTACGCATCTGTTATTCGTCCTTTGTCCTTTTCTTATAATAATATTCATATGTACATATAAAAAATGGGCGCAAATGTGTAGCCATAAAGATGCAAGTAATTTGTGTTAAAATTGAAAAAAAAAAAAATTGAAGAAAAGACTGTTGTTCATAAAAATAATGCTTAAAGATACTTTTTTACTACATAAATTCCAATAAAACAATATATACAATAAGTATGTACTATATAAAAAATAAGTAAAAGTATGTAAAGAATATTGATTTCATTTAAATTGTATAAGGAAACAAATATATAAGGCAACAACTTAAAAAAAGGAACGTTTCATTCTTCATCACAATTACGTATTTATACCAAGAAAATAATAATAATTCTGAAATATTAATCGGTCTTCGGCCGTCCGGCTCAATGCCTTTTGCTTTTTCTTCGGTCTTTGAACAGTAGCACCTAAGTAGATCGATTTTAAAGGCTTAGTTGTATTAATGCCGCTGTTTTCACCACGTCTTGATCAAGTAGAGACTTATTTGCTTCGCTCGGCCTAGAAAAGTCAATTGCATTGCCAATTCTATAAAAGTCCTGATCGTTAACAGGTTTCTTGGTGCATTAATCCAAACTCAAAGATATGGTGAAAGGTCCAGGGTTTCGTAATTATTGTCGAGAGGCTTTATTTAGTTTTATTCCAGAGTCTTAACAAGTTCTACTTTCTTCGTGGAATGTATTGCAGCACAGAGAAAAAATATTATTCTGAAGGTATTTATATTAGTTCAAAAATATACATAAATTTTTGTAACACAATTTTGTCAATTGTTTGGTCGAGCTTCCGCTTCAATTCGAGGTGTGCGTCTTGATGTTATTACCAGGGTCCGTAACGGTTGTGGTCTTTATAATAAAAATATGAATTTAACTGTTATAATGGGATTTATATTTTCCCGACGAAACTTAACCGCTGTTCTATAATTTTTATTTTTTATCGCAATTTTTGATTCTTATTTTTTCAATCATATCCTAACCGTTATTTTCAGATTAAATTTTTTAGATCATAAAGAACGCATTCTCCATTATAACGATTAAAAACTATCAAGAAAATAAAATTCCAAATTAAAAAATTTATTTTTTGTCGAACAAATAAAATTCGTGTTATTTTCGAAAAGCGAATGGCTTTAATGAGACATTTTTCATGACTCAGGTTCAATCAGAGGTTTGCTAAGGGGCATATTATCACATCAGATTTGTAGTCACTTCTTCCCAGGGAACTAGACCTTGAAGCCTCAACTGTTCGCAAAAATGTTGCATTGTCCAAAGTCTTTTAATAAAAAAAAAAAATCGCTTGCTTGCTGGAAGAATTTCATAACTCAAAAACTCAACTTATGAAGGAGGAATCTCGGAAATGATTATATGCCTGGACTCTGTTCCGCAAGCCGTTTACCAACCCCTTTGCTCGTGTCCTATGCTTCGGGGAACATTAAAGATCGACGATGTTCCGGCCGGAAATAAAGAAAGGAAAGAAAATTATCGGGGCGCTAGACCAACGGAAAGCTCGCTCTAAACAGCTACTATCCAGTTATTCTGGACCGCCTAATGAACTATCGAACTATTTAATAAACAGAATTTCCATACAATTCCTAATTTACCATTGTATCGGAGCGGCTTGTCAGAGCTTGTCTAGCCAGCAGCCAGAAGTTAAAAGTTCTATCACCTTTTGTTCCTTTACAAGGCCCCATAATCAGCATTTGAACTCTTGAGTTAAGCGAATGTACCAAAAACATGATTTTCAATACCTTGTTTTGTATTAAAAAAGGTTTAACATGCAAATATACTTTGACAATTTAGAATTTTCGTAAAACGAAATTAAAAAGATTTGACATTTTAGAGACCAAATAATTTGAAAAAAAAAATCATCTGCTCTACCGCTACTACATGTTCAATATGCCTTGATTTGTACAGATTTGTAAATTTTGACAATTAAAGGGTGGGGTTGTTTGGAAATTTCTTATTGAGCTGAACTCATTCTCGATAGAGATTTCTAGACAACACCATTCTGTGACTGCCAAAATGTACAAAGCTGTACAAATGTACATATCATGTGGTCCCTGCTTCAGTGCTCTAGTCGCACTAGCTCCCTCAAAATTCAAATTGAAAGTTCGAAACAATTCCGACTTGGAAATATAAAGGTTAATATGAAAGACCTAACGAATTACGTTAATGGCCAAATATTAGTTGTGATCTCATATGAGCCCGAACTTACCATTTTTTAGCAGATTTTACTAGAAATTGATCCGTAATCGGTTATCTGGCAACTGAGAGGACAAATGACAGAGTAAAAGGGTCCTCTCTTTGTCAGAAGTTACCAGTTTTAATCCGAAGATTTTTTACTGGCAAATTCTGGTAAATGTGTCAAACGATCAGCTGTAGTGTGTTTGACAACCAAATTGTAAACAAAAGAAAAGTGCACTTTGCTAATGTATGTTATAAAATATTAAATTACTGGTTTGAGTGAATTCTAATGAATTTGTAAGTATTTTTGGTTACTTACATGTGTGAGGTTACAAGCAAAATTTAGAGGTTAAGTTGAGGTTGTCAGTAGAAAGCGATCCCGTACTTTTCAGTGTTACTCTCTCGCTCTAGCGAATTTTCATTTTTTGACAGCTTTGCTAGATTTAGTACGGGATCTAACCTATTGATAAGGAATTTAAGGTGTTCTGCAATATACAAAGCTCTTCGGACTGCAGGAGACCCACATACCAAACCTTGTCGGGAAAGATTTGGGCCGAACGTAAAAACACCTATACCAATGATCGGCTTCTTCCATTACTTTCCAAGCAGAGATTCCGGTAACTAATGGGCAGAGAATATCTTAGAAATACATCTGCACTTTGATAATAACATGAACTGATAGCTCCAGTCCCCTAAACACCCTTGTATCCAAGAACACATTATTATCGAGCAGAGGGCCAGGTATGGTTGACATGACGACAATGAATAGGCGGACCACCTAGCAAAAGCGCTACCTCTGTATTCCATTCTCCCAAACCCCTTTTTGGGATTAAAGAAAACCCCTGAGATATTTTTACCAAGACAACCAAAAGAAATTTGAACTTTCTGAGTACGCCAACTGAGGGTGCTCAGCTTCTTGCTAGATGCAAGTGCATATAGAACTTCAGCTAGCAAGCTCCAGTTTTTCGCTTCAAACCTGGCCCGCTTAAGATAAAAATTTACGGCCAACTATGTCTTTAAATTTTTAAAATTTTTATTTCATACATTTATATTATGTTATGTTTATATTGCATATTTTTAGAGTTACATACATATTTATGTACTATACAACAAATTCTTAAGACAAAATATATTTTATTTAAGTTACTTAAGCAGAAATTAACGAAGACATAATCGTGTACACTATGAATTTCCCCATTTTTCTACGAAAAAAATTAATAAAAATATTGTCCTTAGCTAAGTATTGCGGTCTTATACTATTTACAATTGAGTTTTTTTTTCTTAGAGCTGGTAAACTGAAGTATTGTATTGGAAATATCGGTTTTATCTACTAAATATGTGTATACTCTCATTTTTTAATTAGTTAGCTCTCACTCAAAAAAAAAAAAATTATTAAATATTGTTTTTGACTGTGAATAAAAGTAAAAAATACATAAGTGCCACATAGCTGCATTCTTACAGTGGAAAACTTAATCACCTTCGTAGGCCTATAATTCTAACTGGCAACTTTACCATCCGCCAATTATGTATTCTTTTACATTCGAAAAACAAAATTTTAATTAAACATAAAATACATTATAAAATACATAAAAAAAGGAAAAACACGTTGCGTAAATGTTACACAACTGACTGAAATTGTATGTATGTATCTTTATTTCTAAGTTGGTATTGCCGACGGCCGTGGCAGCTGTCGCACGCAAGTCCTTCAGCCGCCTAGCATTCATTGAACACCAAATTGTTTGCTTGCACCATCTGAGTAAATTCTTGCTTTTATCTATAAACCTTGTCATCCGAATAGATAATGTATGGCTGTTGGCCATTGGACTGTGGCGAGGCCTGCTGCGGTGTGCCACCAAAGTACGACATACGCGACATTGTCGAATATGAGTTTTGGGCATTTTGCGGTGCTGCGCGCTGCGACAAATTCTGGGTGGATTGATGTATGGATGGCGCTTTATGGGGCAAGGTGGCATAACTTTGTGCGGCGTACGGTGGTACAGGTAGAGCGCGGTGGGTGCACCCTTGAAGCTCATTGGTACGCTGCCCGGGCCCATTGGCATTGGCGGTATACCGATCATTGCAGGTCCATTGTGGTATTCCACGTTGCTCATGCGCAGTCGCACAATGCAAATTATGATAATTAGTATGGCAATGAAGGCAACTACGCCGCCAACAATGCCGATAATAAGCGTATCATCGTTGCTCATTAATGGCGCTTTAATGAGTGGTGCCTTGGTTTTGATTTTCATCGGCGGAGCTTGTGTGGGCTCCAAGCTCCAGATGATCATTGGTTCTTCTGTGGTGGTTGTTGTTGGACGTGTTACGAGGCGGGAAGAGGATTTCAGCATATATTGTGAAGTGCTACGCGCCGTTGTCGAGGTCATGCGACGTGCATCGCAAGTCAGTTCGTCGTCTCCGACTTCGATGAGTTTCTTGCCCGCCACAAAAGCTGGCGACTGGCACTCGACGTCGCTCATATGCGAATTGGGCAACCAACGACGTAGCGCGCGCGCATTGCAATCGCAGTGTATAGGATTTGAGGCAAGTCCTTTAAGTTGCAAACTTGACCGGCGGTCTTCTAGCGCGGTAAGGAATTGCGGCACTAAGACAGTGACTTTGGAGCCGGTGATATCAAGAGTCAGGTGTGAGGAGCGTGGCACTGGGAAGAGCAAAGCAGGCGGTAGCGCTGTAAGTGAGGTGTTTTGTAGTTTGATTGTGAGGTCACTGCTTTTTAAGCCAGCCAGCGTGCCCGACGATATGGTCTTGAGGCGGTCACCGCGTATGCCTATAGACTTGAGTCTCGGATGTTTAGCGGGCTGAATTTGCTCTGTGCCAATGGTAGAGTCCTTCACCTCCAAGTCTATGTCCTCTAGACCAGGTAGCAGCTCGAGTATGCCTTGCACGTCCAGATAGCCTAGCAGTGGTAGATCATAGGCCTCCAGCTTTTCAAGGTTCGGTACGTGTTTGAAAGCGCTTTTTTCGATGCGATTAATTTGGTGTAAGTTCTTGAGCCGCAATTCACGCAGCATTTCTAAATTCTCGAAGTTGTCTTGAGAGATGACTTCGAAACTGTTATTTGAAAGATCCAGGGTATGCAGTGACTGCAGCTTCGGCCAAGCACCAGCAAGCTCGTTCAGACTTTCCAACTGGTTGCTCGACAGATCCAATATTTCAAGCAGCGTTGTGCGTTGGAAGATGTCAGCATCGATGGTTTTGAGGCTGTTGTGGGATAGGTTGAGGTACTGCAGGAATGGCGTCTCCAGTGGTTCGAGGTGGGAGATGCCGGTACCAGCCAAGTTAAGTGCGCGCACGGTCTTTGGCTCATTGAGTATGTTACGCACAGCGCCTTCGCTAAGAGGATTGTACGACAAGTCAAGGTCCTTGATATTGACCATTATGCTGTCGTCCGCGGGAATAGCGCGAATTTTGTTTCCGCTCAAATTAACGGATGAGACGAAGAAGTATTGGCGTTGCAATGCATTCAGCGGTGCATATTCGAACTTGTTTTTCGCCAAGTTTATGTTCTCTAGCATTTGCAACTTCGAACGCTCAAATATCAAATCGGACAATTCCGTTAGTTGATTGCCTTCGAGATTAAGCAACTCCAGACGCACCAATCCCTCAAAAGTACGCTCGCCGATGCGGTCTAAGTAATTGTGCGACAAGTCGACAATCTGCAGCTGTGTGGAATTGTGGAAGGCCATCTCGCTGAGCATGTCTAGCTGATTGTACGCAACGAGCAGCGAACGTAGGCGTGGTAAACGTGCAAAGTCCAACTCTTCTATCGACTTGAGATGATTGTGAGAGAGGTCGACATGTTCAAGATATTGCAGAGTTGAGATGAGTTCGGCTGGGAAGAAACTAAACTTATTATTTGCTGCCTTAATTTCAAACGCGGATGGATGCGGAACGAAGAGGGAAACAGGTAGCTGAGTGATTGTTCGAGATGTCGAGTTCCTCTAAACCCGTGCCGGTATTGAAGAACTCTCCCTTGAATGCAGATAACTGATTGCCGCGCAAATTGAGGCGCTTTATGTGCATTACATTGACAAAAGCCCCCGGGCGTATGGAGGTGATTTGGTTATTGGACAAATCAAGTGAGGTGATATTCCACAGGTCAACAAAGCTGCCGTCGTTGATTTCTTGCAAATTATTGTTGTTGAGATAGATGTGCTTGAGGTCCTGCAGTGTAGCGAAAAGATCACCGGACATTTGCTTGAGAGCACAATGGCTGAGATCGATGACCTGTAGCCGTGAGAGCGGGCGAATGAGGGCTGCCGGCACGGGTGCCAAATGATGATTTCCGCTAAGATTGAGGTACTGCAAATTATCCAAGCCCTGAAATATGTTGCGTGGTACATCTGCAAGATTATTTCCGCTCAGGTCAAGACTGCGCAGTTCAGTCAAAGCGAGCGGCGCAGTGCCCAAGCCAGTTAAGCGATTCTGCGAAAGCTTCAGCTCGTTTAACGATTGATCCAAGCCCAGAAAGATGTCAGCGCTAATGACAGCTAGCGAATTGCCTGATAGATCTAGTGTACGTAGATTAGCGAATGTCTGAAAACTAGCCGAGGGCAGCTCGCGTATTACATTGCGCGCCAGTGTTAATGTGGTTATATCTTCCGCTTGAATAGAACCAAGAATCTCGGTAGAAAGTGCGGCTACGCGATTAAAGTCCAAATGCAAGGTGGTCAAGCTCGGTAGGCGACCCAGGGCGCTGCCGGGGACGAGTAAAATATTATTGTCGCGTATGATAAGGGTTTGCAGGTTATCCAGACCCTCCAGCGCATCATCCTCAATCTAAGGGAAGAGTTATAGAGTAGAATTTGAAAAAGTTGTGGTGGTAAATAATGTGGCAATCTACTTACAGTGCGCAGCGAATTCAAACTCAAGTCCAGATATTTGAGTGCGACCAAGTCGCGGAACGTGCCCGGCGGTATAGTAGTGATGCCGTTGCGACTCAAGTCAAACACTTCCAATGTCTTGATCACTTGCGTGTGCGTATAATCCAAGCGCTAAACATATACAAATGTATGTAACATGAAAAGAGATCAAAAAGATCAATCAAATAAACAAATTTGCACACCGAACACACCTGCAACATATTCGAGGACAGATTGAGTGACTTCAGATTACCGATGGCCGCCAGCGATGCAGTTGGAAACTGAGTTATGAAATTTTCGGAGAGATCTAGTTTTTGCAAGGTGGGCACACGCTCAAAAACGTCACTATTCAAATTGGTAATACGATTTCCGGCCAGTTTTATTTCGCGTATGGCGCGCAAGCCTTGAAAAGCCAGACCCTCGATTGTTTTTATTTCGTTGTAGCGTAAATCGACGATTTCAAGTTGCGGCTGCGCAATGAAAGCTTCGTAAAGAAGTGTAGCTGTTGTTTTGGTTTTTGTTTTGTCAGTAGCGATGGTGATGACGATGATGGTGGTGGTGGTCAGAATAGGAAGTTGGGTAAAGAAAAAAATAAAAATAAAATTATTAAGAAAAGTATAGTGCTTGTGCAGGTGTTCTATGGCGATTCGTAAATAACAGTTATAACGGCTTGTTTGAATGAACTCGTGTGCAAAAATACGAATGTATGTTTGTACATACTTTTGGTCTGTCGTACCGTTTGACGCGCGTTTTTTTAAAATCTTTTTACGGTACTTCGTAGGACTTTGAAATTCCGACAGCTGGTGCGTATGGTGGTAAATAGGTAATCGATTTCTGTCAAAGACAGCACGGAAAATCGAATATGTTGTCGCTTACGACCTTTTGGCGGTTAGGGCTCGATATGTTTGAAGAGAAATTATATTCGTCGATATATACAGGGTCACAACATTTTAATGCACTGACTATCTTAGTTTAGTGTACTACCGTGAGATTTGACAAAACAACAATAATTTTTATAAAATTTCTATCAACTTTCTTATTTTTTTATTTTTCTAAAGAAAACCTTGTCAGCTTGTCTTTTAAAATATATTATTTTAGAAATGGCAAGGTGAGTACAGTACTTGTTGCAAAATATGGCGTTGGACTTTCAATTTAATCCAAAAAGTCCTACAAGAGATTTTTCATATCACTGAGACCCACCACCAAAGCATTCCGTGCTTATTTGCTTTAACTTTTACCGCAGCTGATATTCCTTATTACGACTACATAAAAATATATTAACTGTGTCACAGTTTAAACTTACTGATATGATTGTAACGTAAGGAAAGATGTCGCAGGGCATTTGGTCCATTAAGTGAATTGGTTGGCACTTCAGAGAGACAGTTACGATCCACATAGAAATCCTGTAATTGGAGGGTAGAAGCAAGTTAGACGGGTAAGTTTTGTTGTGATAAAATTATAAGCAGGGACATAACAGTTATAGTTTTTATAGGAAAAACGTTGCTCCATAACAGTTATTAGATGAGAGTTATTTTTTATTTCGTGGATAAGAATTATAACCCAACGTTTATTTTTTACGTTATCTGATAAACGTTGTAAGATTGGGATATTGATGAAGATGGAGATGGAGAATAAGATAAAGATGATGAAATAAAAGTGAGAGAGTGAAATAACTACTATCAGATAACGTAAAAATAAACGTCGGGAAATAACCGTTATCGAGCAACGTAAAAAATAAACGTTGGCATATAACTCTTATCAGCAACGGNGAGAGTGAAATAACTACTATCAGATAACGTAAAAATAAACGTCGGGAAATAACCGTTATCGAGCAACGTAAAAAATAAACGTTGGCATATAACTCTTATCAGCAACGGAAAAAATATTTCTTATCTATTAACTGTTATGAAACAACGTTTTCGTTAAATTTCAGAATTCAGGCAACGTTTTCAATTTGTGAATTCGAGATAACAGTTATTTTTGGTCCCTGATTATAAGTTATTTTATAACTTAAAAAATTTCTTTACAATTTTACCTGCGCGTCAAAAATGCTCACTAACACCGCGAATTTCGCACATAAATTTCCAAACTACAACTTGTTAGTCAACTATGTATATAAATTATTGAAATGCATTGCTCTTCAGCTCACTCAGCCAAGGTGGCCATATTACGATTGTATGAACGCTCATGCATTTAAAAACGCTACTTAAAATGGCATCTGCATTTGCAATGCAACACAGTTGCTCATAGCAAATGTGTCAACTAATAAACTAACCAATCGACTTGTTATGATGGCACGTGCACTTACATACATACATACATACATACAATGGGTGAGTATTTACATTGGACATGTATGTAACTAGGTATACGAAGAGTTCACCAACTCTTGCCAAAACAATGTGACTGGAATGTGTAAGCGACTTTTTATTGCAATAAGTCGTATGCATGTTACGTAACTAAATTTGTAATGAATGCAAACATACTTATGCACATACATATGTACAGTATGTATGTTCATTCGTTAACTCACACTACTCAATCTATTGACAGTATATTGTAGTTATGTAATGTGTCGCTGGTTCACCCACCTTTAAGTCCGCACAGCCTTTGAGCAGCCCCTCTTCGATCGATTTAATTTTATTGCCAGATAAATCGAGTGTTTTCAGATTTTTCAATGGATGAAATTCAGCTGTAGAAAAGATCGGATTCAAGCTATCGCCAAGTAGATTATTCGCCAAACGTAATTCTGTGAGTGATTCTTTGAGACCAAGGAAAGATTTCTCTGGTATGCGGCGTATAAGATTATTCGATAGATCCAACTCCTCGATAGGTAGTTTTAGTGTGCCAAAGCTCTGTTGGATAAAAAGTGAAGCCATTGATTACAAAATATTGCATAAAAATAAGTAACTAAATAAGAATGTGATATTTAATTATTATGATATTGATCTACACATTATTTGATATAGTACCTCATTGATCATAGGACACATTATTAGGTTGAGAGATTTATTTGTATATATGTATATATTAAAAAGCTTAGCGCTGACGAAACTTTATAGATAATAGATGAGGCTAAATTTAAGCGATGGCCTGGCATATTTTGTGTTTTGGAGCATCCATCGATTACGGTTTATTGGCAGAGATCTTTGACTTCAGAAAACTGCAAGGTAAAAGTTTCACATGATCAAGTCGTACGATATTTGTAGCCAATTCACGTCACGTCGCGAAAGACAACCACACTCTGAAATCGTTCTTCCAGAATGTCCATTGTGGTGTCTACAAGTAGCGTCGTCCGGAATCAAATGTCGTTACACATATATGTATATCGCTCAATTTGATACAACAGAAATTAGTTATCATCGATATGTCACGCTGGCTTCAAGGACAAATGACGCCACCGGTAGAAATCCTCACCAAACAATACATTTTTATAGATGGTGATATGTACCTGATTGGTTACCGAATCGGTCGCTTCTAATTAGATCACCGCAAAATTGGTGTAACGGCAGGAACGAGCGACACGAAGTGAAGAAATGTACCTCTCTGCCTCGAAATGTTCCACCTCTCGAAATGTGAGATGGCAACTGCAAGACCACAGAAAAGACAATTGAGCCGTACCAAAACTGTCAGGACGAGCCTCAGCAGCCGTAGGAAAAAAAAAATAGTTTTAGGAGGGATACCGGCGCCATTCAATAAAGAGGAAACCGGGATGCAGAAAGAGACCAGTTTCGGCTAAACTCAGATGTGGCGAATATCTGCTCAGATTGGCGAGTCACACTGCTAACTAAAATAAAGCAGTATACAAAACTTTACTCGAACGTAAGCAGCTCACCCGAAGTACGGGAGCCTCTGTCGTACGAACTATATAACTAGTATTTGCCCAACCAATCCTGCGTATCCACACTCTGTCTGAACTGATCGTGTGAAAGTTTGATTTATTGTACAGTAATTTGTATGTCTGTCGTTATTTAGGCATCTATGTATAAGAACACCATTTTTGGCGGGTTCGTCAGCTCTTTCGTTTTGGCCATAGCTGGTCTTCCTATTGTCATCGTACAAGCTACAACGGACATTTAGTATGTAGGGCTTAATGGCTGCCGGACTGTCAATAAACTATACAAAACTACTATACCAAAGGAGGTGAACATCTAATCGAATAGCAATGCCTCATCTCAGTTTTTCAGTTGAGTCTAATTATTTGATAGTCAGACTTATATGGCACCAGGTCACTTTGTTGGAAATTTTCTTTACGTATGAGTTGGTGAAGAAAGGCACCCTCGAGTCAATTCCACGAGGGAAAGAAATAATTTCAGTGCCCTTACTTCCTTGCGGACTATTCTTTAACAGATGGACCTCAAGTGAGCTCTACGAACGCTGGGATAAAATCAGGACATGTGCAACTGCGTAGACAATAAATCAATTTTCTCAAAAATGGCTACGTACGACAGCAGTTTTTAAAGTTGAAGCAAAAATAGAAAGTGGTAAAAAAAAAATAAAATATCTACAACGGAAAATTGTATTGCTTAAAAGCTTTGTTTTAACTAAAATTTTTGAAAACATCTTAGTTCTTATCTATGCCATTACAAACCACGAATCTCAGTTTGGTTTAAAAATCTTTAGTTAAAAGATTTAAATGGAATACACCGCACGTAGTGCATAAATATTTATGAAGATATTTGAATAAGACGACATACTTCTCATTTTGGTGAGAGCTTTTGAGACGACTAACAACAATTGAAGTTAGAAAATTATGGTCACACGCCATGCTGCTGCGGCATAAAACAAGTTATAACTATACGTCATAATAACAAAAACAGCTACAATAATAATACTGACAACTCGAGTAACGCCCCCGATAGTTGAAATTTGTGCTGCAAAAAAGCTAATGACAAAAAAAAAAA
>NW_016165315.1:15528-28036 GCF_001687245.7 Rhagoletis zephyria | reverse complement strand
AATAAAATGCAAAAATGCTGTTCGGTTCGACATTGCTTGAAGCTAACTAGATGACTTTCATACGAGCAGAAGTTGAAAGTGAGTTAATTTAGTTTGAAATTTGAAGAGCGAAAATAGAACTCTGCCTAGATACTTATAAGCATAATTTGGATTTGCAGTGGTGTTCTAAAAGTGTCTGAAAATTACCCTTCATCCGATTTTATATTATGTACGTACATCTTTTAGGCTTCTTTAGCTAATGCATTTATTTGTAGGCTGCATGGGTTNACTTACTTTAGAATCCAACAGATGGATATTTAGACCCCGTATAGAATAATAAAGATTTTAATTAACTTATACATTAAATTGAGTTTAAATTTCTAAACTGGTGGCAACACTATACATAAATATTTGCGAAATAAAGCTTTCTTAAATCTCTCTCGCTCGGTATCCATATTGAAATACATACTTAAGTAAAGTTGTTAAGCAAATTGTATTTTGAATTTCTAAACCGGTGGCAACACTCTTCAAAAATATTTTCGAAATAAAGCTTACTAAAACCTCTCTCGTTTGAAACCCTTATTTAAATATTTAATTTAACTCGTTAATTAAATTGATTTTGAATTTCTTAACAGGTGGCAACACTCTTCAAAAACATTTTTAAAATAAAACTCATTTAAACCTCTCTAGTTTGTCATCCATATTGATATATTTAATGTAATTTGTTAATCAAACTTTATTCGGTATTTGCAAACAGATGGCAACCCTTTACAAATATATTATCGAAGTTAAGTTTATTAAAACGTCTCTCGTATGGCCCTTATATGAAAATATTTCATTTAATTCTTTGCCCTGGCGCTGAGCTATTCAAATACGGCGGCGAGGAGTTGATAGGATGAATATGTCCTCTCTTATGTAGAATATGGTCGGAATAATACCTGCCAACCGGAATTTAGGAGTGTTCTGTTCAATTCACAAGACGGGTGTGCCAACTGCTGCGAGTTCGGCTCTACATACAAGACCGGAGCGAGGTAATTGGCACTGGCCATTAACAGATTGTGCCTTATCGGGAGGGTCGACACTTATGGGCCTATCTCCATGGATTTTAAAGCCGTTTTGGCACCACGTAAATGAACTATCTATATTTCGCGAGCAACGCCATCAGCTCCTCGCTCGGTGTGATTTGTTGTGTTTTGTGATACAAAACGGGATTTCTGCGCGACTCCCTTTCGTTTGATTTATTCAATCTGAGTATATCTAGACGTCAAAGAGAACAAAACGAAGTAACGCCTGCCACCAAGCAAAAAGTATGAGTTTTTTCGTCTCTTTTGACAGTTATAATTTTGAAAAAGTAGCGAACATTCGGTTTATCACAGACATCTAATGAAGAATCACTTTTGCCAAAAAGTGCCGTTTTCAACTGAGTAGACAATTGGGAAGTAAAATCCGGTTCGTCGTACAAAAGTCACACTCTATAAGTGAGTCGTTTATTTTAAAAGTGGCATAAATGACTTCGTACCTCGAGTGCTTAAATGACCGACTGCTTGTAACCGAATGCATCTGTAAATCGTTTTATCATCATAAACTAACGAAAAAACATTTTGCCTTTGGTTGGTGAAGTTGAACAAATAATCGACGTGGTCAAATACAAGTAACCAGTGATTTAAGTAGAAGAGGAGTGAAGTGACTTATGCCACTTTCAGAATAAACGGCTCAAGACACTTATCATGCCCGTTCTAGTATATAGGAGAATGACAACATCCGATGAGGCAGCCCTTCGGAGTATTCGAGCGAAGGATTCTGCGGGAATATCTACGGACCTTTGCGATTAAAGCACAGCGACTCCTCTGTCTCAGTCATGTCATACGAATGGACACGAATTCTGCAGCTCTGAAAGTATGGAAGTAGCGGAAGGCCCATCTGCAATGGAAGAAATTGACATTTGCAACTGGCATCAGTTTGCACAGAAGAGAAACGACTAGCGTACTTTACTGGACTTGAACAAAATCGTCTAGGCGATCACAATGCCAAACAGGACAAAATATTTTTTTTTGTAAGAATATGGAAAAAGGCATAGATTGACGCGCTCCGGCGTGCACTACACTAAATATATTACAGTGAAAATATTTTGCAAGTAGATTTTGTGTATAAAATGTAGTTTTTTCTACTAAAAAATTAGAGGCAAGTAATTTGTATAAGAAATATTTTTCGTTTTTTTTTCTTTTTTATCTATATAAGGATAACAGAACCGCAGGATGATAAAAAGAAGAGAAAAAGTACCAGAAAATTAAAGACCCCAAACGAGGTAAAGCCAAACAGTTCGTCAAAGGTGCTCATTCACGAAATACTTGTTAAGTATATACCTAAGATTTTGCAGCCTGCGATCGCAAATAACGTCGGTGTAAATAATTTTTAGCATCTGCACGCTATCAACTGCGAATTTCGTTATTTAATTTCATTTCTCTACGCGTTTTTTTTATTTTTGTTTATGCAGTATTTAAAATTTATGTTGGAAATAAATTTTAAGTGCGTTTACACAAAAGCAAAATACACCGCATAACAATTTTATTACAGCACAGAGTGGGTAGCTTATACGTAAAGCATTTAGAAGGCATGCATGCATACATATGTATGTATGTAAGTATGTGTATACATACATATGTACTTACATACTCGGTACACATTTGTAGGTACATACATATGTATATGCAAGTATTTATTGCCGCTTGACGACCTCTGCAGCCAGTCTTTCATTTAGGTATAAGGTCGTTAGTATTTAACCTTTTACGGGAGACGTGGTAATTTTTATTTTACAATTCATTTTTATAAAAAAATTTTAAATTTTTAGAGGGCGCAATGGATCTTTTAATTATCTTCTATAAATGCATACGAATTGCATAAAGTTTTTTGTGAGCAATCGATTTTTTCTTCAATACTCATTTGCACATTTCTGTTCGCCCTTCGTTCATGCATCGCATTTATTGTACTCAAAGTAGCGTGGGAGCGATTTGAAGGGTTTGGCTATTTTCTTTGAACTAAGTATTGTGGAATAAATAATAGTGTATTACTTATTATTGGCTTTGTATGCCAAATTGTCACTCAAAAGGTAAATGGGTTGGGAATTAGTAAGCTCATTAGGAAATTGACAAGCTGTCTTTGGCGATGTTTAAGGGCAAATGTAAAACAATTTTAGGCATAATAATATCTACACACACACGTACATTATTATATATGTATGTGTGTGGAAAATTGATTCGTGTTCAAGTAAATTAGAAGAATTTGGTCTGCCCAGCCTTTTTGCTTGAAATTAGCTATTCTTTTTTTTTTGCTTCTCTTTTGCTGCTTTTCTTATCTCTATTTAGGATAATATCCAATTGTTTATTTAACCATTTTTTCATACTATGATATATAGGTCCGCAAAAAACCCTAAAAAATGCAATTGGGCACCAATAAAAAATCGTTAGTATTAAAAAATGGTTAAATATTTAAGCAATTGGTTATTATTATTGGAAGTCTTCTGAATAGAACCAGAGTTTTCCGGTCGAAAGATATTAATTTTTAAGAATTCCATACCATTTCTACGAAGACTTGTTTTCCCCCATATAAAATTCACGGAGCATTTAAACTCCGACTATACTTTTTTGGACCACCCTAAGGTGCATATAAAAATACATAATTATTTCTATACTTCTGTATGGAATCGTAAATATGTACATATTTATTTCATCAAATTTAGTAAAAAAATAGAAAAACAATATTTCTTTGAAATTTTTGTGTTTTAATCAATTTAGCAGAGTCTTAATAAAATACACACACATGCAAACACATACATACATATTTGTATTGACTACGCAATAGTTTTCGCAGTTTTCCGCCAATTTTGGCATATTTAAGAAATTTTCTTCTATCAACATTTCTTAAATCAATATGCAGCCCTCAAGAAAAAATGCTCGTACATTTATTTCTTCAAGAAAATTTCCAGCAGCCGCAAGGTACTTTTCCTAGCAACAATAATAATGAAAAATATTTCTGGTGATTTTTCTTGAGAACTGGCTACGGGCTTTCATTTAAAATAAGCTTCAGGAGTTTTATTACCTTTTGGAATTTTTTTAAGAAAATTATTCTATATGAATGTTATAAAAAAAATATATATTTTTATGGCTTCTTATACAAATCGAAATCTAAAGAGATTTACTACTTTTGCTGCAATAAAGAAAAAACATTGAAAAAGCATTTTAGGGAATGTTCTTTACATTTTCCAGGAATGTTTTTTTCTTACTCGAGAAATTTTATAAAGCTTGTTTCTGTTCTATTTTTTGTACTTTCAAATTCCCAAATAACTCTATGTTCATAGTACATATTTTTTCTAAACTATGGCTGCATTTCTTTATTCATTCTGAACGTTTGGAATAAACTTTTTTGTTTACTTATTCTTTAGAACGTTCCTGATGATATGTAAACGTATATTTCAATCGCATTCTGTTTATTCTGGCTGTGAAATGGGATTATCCGGAATGAATAAAGAAACGCAGCCTATAATTAAATTTTTATAAAATAAGTTTTTGGGCTTTTTAATATTTCCGGGAAATTCTATTAGATATTAAGGAGGTTTCTTCATATTCGTTTTAAAGATTGTAAATATTTCGGGATTTTTGTTTCACTTTTTTCGTAGGAATTAGAAAACCATGTACACGCCTGCGAAGCCCATAGGATGGGTCAGTCGAGTATACCAGACAGTAGGCATTCGCCAGTACTAGCAGCTGGCAAGACCCTAGAGATATTAGAATTTCGACTGCTTAGCCTAAGCATCGCGCTGGCTCGGCTAAAAGAATCAAAGTTACCAGAATTCCGAATTGATGGCCTTGTGAATTTATTCAAGTCCCTCGCCTCTAAAATATTAATTTTTTTTTAAACTGTTGATTATATAGAAAAACGTTATATGAACAGATTAAAGGAATTGCTTATATGTGGTCCGCGTCTGGTTATATGGGCTTTCATTCAGCTTAGCGAATGCTGGCAATGCTGGTTGGCTTAACTCTTATTGCCACGACTTCACGGAAGGCGGTCAAGGGAGCTCTCAAAACTGAACAAATCACACCTCTGGTGGAAGTTCTTAGCGATCATTGTCAGATCGTATTTATGTGGTAAGGATCAGATCACTTCAATTTGTACTGCAGCGGTTGTGAAGAATGAAGTGGTGCAATATCTATTACGCAGCGATTCAGCTCTCTCGTGCTTCCGGTTGAAACACATTGGGTCTCATTCTTTCTTATTCTTGCGGAGCTTTGTTATGAGAAAGAGCGTTTTCTATTCCAACCCTTAAGGCCTGACTAATTCAAGCACTACAGACCATTCCACGTCTACTGTTATTATATATAAATCATTCTAATACAGATTATCATTCTTACTGAAATATTTACCAAAAGGTTTATTGACAAATTTATTTCGATAATTATCTTTATATTTATAGAAAAGTCTAAGCGATTAATTATCGACTAACCAAGAAATTGAATTTATCGATGCCGATAAATCCTCCGCCTAAGTTATCGCACTTTTTAAGAGTACAGATGCTTTTTCATTCTTACTGAAATATTTACCGATTACGTTCATCGATACATTTAAAAAATCTATGCAAGACATTATCGATACACATTTCAGTTTTACCATCGTTACATTTATCGATATCAGCAAAAACTTATCGATATGTTTATCGGAAAATTTATTTCGATAATTATCGACATATTTATAGAAAAATCTTAGCGATTAATTATCGACTAATCAAGGAATTTATTTTATCTTCTTTGTATTTATCGATGGCGATAATTTTTCACCTACATAAGTTATCTCAATAATCAACGATGCATTTGTCGTTTAGTAATCAGTATATCGGTATATTGACTATGTTTAGCTATGACAGTTTTCAATATATCTATCGATATTCATATACTTGTAGGTGCATATTGTGGGGTCCATAAAAATGTCTACAATGAACCATGGCAGCGTCCTCTAAGTTTTTTTTTTTTATTTTTGACATTTTCGTGGATTTCTTTACTTTCTCCTCTGCCATCATCAATTATGTTTTGATCACCAAAAATATATACAAAACGCAAGGAAACCGAAGTCACTTTGGTTTAAAGTGCAAATGGTAAAGATATTTTTACGAAATTTCTATCGATGGAAGAACTGCTAAATTTAAAAATTCATAAGTCAATACTTAGATTTTTTTAAAGAAACCTTGAACTTGGGCACACAAAAAATAACAGAAACACCAGACCAACAAAATGGCAAAATCTGTGTGAAAAACATTTTTCAAAAGTTGTAAATTTAGCTCACGGCATTTGGCGCCTGTAAGTATGCCATCATTTCCATATATCACAACAAAAATTGTCAAAACAAAAATGCCGAGCCATGGCGAGGCGGAGCAGCACATGACACAACAGAGCACAAGCCCCCAACATGAGGCCCGTGGCTCGTGATAGTAGTACTCACACATGTATGTATGCATGCATGCAGCNAAGGCTACACGAGGCCGGCCGTCAAGCTGCCAACAATTACACACATACATATGTACTTGTACGTAGAGTAAAACACATATGTAAGTAAAATATATGTATGTATGCATTTACAATAGCAACCGTAAAGAGGACATCAAGTGTTCGCTGTTGGCACCAAAATTACAATTTACGTTTAAGCAAACTGCGGACAGGACGGAACGGCAAAGGATGCTGACACAATAACACAAGCAGTTGACGCGTCGGGGCCACTTGCAGCAACGCTTGCGAAAGTAAGAGTGAAAAAAAAGAGCGAGATAAGGGAGGCCAAGACGATTCTGCTGGGAGATTTCGAGAAATTTTTGCGTCTGCCACGTACATGCATACATATGTACGTATGTATATATGTATACAGTGGTGGTCAAAAATGGATGAGTGGTATTTCGTTTTTGACATTTACAATGTTTTTCATGCAAAAATCTTTTTTTTTTTATACAGAATTTAGAAAAATTCCACAAATTTTGTTCTAAATTTATGGTTCACGCCGTAAAAAAAAACCATATAAACCACATGTTCAAACTTTATAAAGAATTTAGAAAAAAATCCACAAATTTGTATCTAAATTTCGAGCTTTTTAACCAGATGTTTTTTTTTTAATTTTTTGGGTATGCAGTTATCGGGATTATAAAGTTTTGAGTGGCTAAAAAATTGCATTAGTTTTTAGTATTGTTTTTTTTGCTAATGGATTAAAAAGATTTTAAAATTTTAGTAAAATTAGTGCAAGTTTCGAGAGGCTAAAAATCGCATTGATTTTTAATAATTTTATTTTGCTGACGGCTTTTTCGGTTTTGTTTTCATATAAATAGCGAAATTTAGCAGAACTGGCATTGACCTTTTTATTTTTTTTCGCAAAAGATCTTGTGCATATTCTTCCACAAAAAATGCATATTTATATGGAAAAAAGTGCAAAACGCCGTCAAAAAAAAAAAAAAATATTTATAAATCAACGCGATTTTTTAGCGGCTCAAAACGTGCACTAATTTTACTAAAATTTTATAGGAATTCTGGTTATAAAAAAAAATCAAAAAAATTATAGTTTGAAAAACATTGTAAATATTGAATACGAAACACCATTCATCCACTCTTGACCGCCACTGTATATCTACATATAATTGCCGAAAGGTTTTGGTTACCAGTCTTGCAAAGTAGGAAAAGCTGTGGGAAATTCACTAGGAAGAAAACACACGGGCTTCTGCTTTAAAGCTCGCGGTCATCCATTCGATGAAAACTATTTTGGAATGGCTGTAAAGGAAAATATAATGAAGTAATGAATAAAAATTGAACAAAAAAATTGTTTAGTTTGAAGGTAAAATCGTCCAAAAATTTCGGGACTCAACATTTCATAAAGAGCAAAATGGTACAGAAGATTGAAATATAATTGTAATTGCCGATAGTTTAGAAGAGCATATATTTTGCTCACTGATGCTTCTCGATGGGAAAAATATGTATTCCTTTTTTTAGGATGAACCTATTAAAAATTTAATTTGGAAAATTAAAATCACAATACATACAGTGGTGGGAAAAAATAATAGAAACTTTTTAATTTGGACCAGTTTTGGCTATATTACTTTTGTTTATTCGATGTTTAATATTTTCTTGCAAAAGTCTAGCATTATATAACACGCGCCATATAAACCCACATTTCAAAATTTGTACGAAAATTATGAAAATTCAACAAATTTTACCAAAATCCCTCAAAAATTTCAATCTTTTTAGTCAGATTTTTTTGAAAAATTTTGGGTATGCAGTTTTATAGCCCATCAAATTTTAGTAGGCCAAAATGCAAATTTCAAGCCACTAGAAGATCGCATTGATTTTTAATAATTTTTTTTTATTTTTTTTGCTGACGCTGCTAGGTATGCAAAATCAAAAGTCATAGTTAAGAAAAGTTGACAAGAAGTTTGTGGTATAAGGGGTGAAATTTTTCAGCACCTTTACACGTACACTTAGGGCCAGTTTTTCAGTGCACGATAGTGGTTTAAACTTAGTTTAAACGCCCGAGCTAGCGGCTATAAACTAAGATTAGCCAATCAAATGTCAGAGCTGTTCATTTTAAACTCAGTTTGCGTAATCTAAGTTTAAACTGCCACTGAAACTGGCCCTTAGATATTGAAATTGACACTGAACGGATAATACAAAAATTCCTAAAATTAAAGCGCAAAATTGAGTTTTCAATTTAAATTACTATAATCAAAATTCCGAATAAGTCGCTTAGTTACCTAATTACATCCCTCATTTGACAATGGTCACTCCACTGTGAATCAAGTTAGATGCCTGTAATTTAACGTTATTCGACAAGTCGATCCCAATCGCAACTCCCCAAATAAAATCCTGTATCCGCCACTGGTTAGAATGGGCCCAGTGCCTGAAAAAATGCTTTCGAAAAGAGACTACTAAATTTAAAACGTTGATTTACGCACTGTCCTGGGTTGAAACTCCTTACTAGTGGGTTTCAATGAAATCTTTAAATAGCGGATCCGAGTTTCAAACAAATCCAATTATTATTTTTTTTTTAAGCCGATCGCCATTTTGGATCCGACATTTTGAATTTCGAAAGTCTGAACAACATTTTTGTCCATTTTTTTAAATAAGACGAAATTGCTGTACACTTTGTAATTAAACAAATGTATAGAATACACAGCCTTTTAAATTACCAAATAAATATGTATGTAGAAATACTTTTTTAAATCAGCTTTAAATTGTGCCTAATCTTTAATATATGCCTATTCTTAAAATAAAAAAAACATCATATCTGCGCAGCTGCAAAGGGCTCTGAAGGTGTCGTGCAATTGGTTGGATCCATGCATGAGGACCGGGTACGTCCCCAAGGCTTGGAGGGTGGTAAGTGTTGCGTTCATCCCGAAGGCCGGAAAAGGTTATCATGTTTCTCCTAGGGATTTTAAGCCTATCAGTCACTGTCTTTCAAGAGCTCAATATGCTTATTGCAAGAAAAGGTCGGTGAATACCGTCCTGCACACAGTGGTAAAGTCGTCAGAGGAGGCCTTCACGCAGGAAGTTTATGCAGTAGGGGCCTCTTCGATATCGAGGGGGCATTTTAAGCTAAACCGTCGACATTCTTAATCGAATATACTCTATCTCTTTAGCAGAAAAAAAGACAATTTCTATAAAATCCGTTCCCTGCTTATCACATAACTATGTATCGCTTTCAAATTATAAAAGCATATGTCCAGTTTTCAATGATGTATCAAAAATATATGTCCATTTTTTAAATTACCAAAAGTTTGTGTCCGGTTTGACAAAGACTACAAATGTATATCCAGTTTTAGAAATTCGCGAAATTTTATGTCCACCTTTTAATTAAACAATAATTTATGTCCATATTTTAAATTACCAAAAACGTATGTCTAATTTAGTAATGACTGAAACTTCTTATCACTTTTTTGAAACAACCGAAAATGTTTGCCACATTTAATTGAACACAAATTTATGTGCATGTTTTAAATGACCAAAAGTTTATGTACGCTTTGATGACCATTTTTAGAAATTTAGACTTGTACGCATAGAACAAAAAAATTTCAAATAACTAAATGTTTAGAATAGCAAAACATTTACGTCCATTTTTTTGAAATTAGACAACATTTTTGATCAGTTTTCCCGTAAACAAATATGTATGTACGTATGTCCATTTTTTGTAATTTTCCAAAATTAATACATTAGATTTTTCACCAAATAAAATTATGTCTAGTTTATAAAAAAACAAAAACATATATAATACCAACAAATTTATCAACCAAAAATTTTTTCACATCACCAAAGTTTATATCCAATTAATTTTGGGAGAATACTTATGTTATTTTTTTCTTTTTTTTTTTAATAAGCCAAAATTTATGTTCTCTTTTTAATTGAGGAAAAATGTATTCTCAGTTTTTTTAAATACTGTGTAGTTTTGAATTATCAAAAAATTATGTCAAGCTTTTATATGACGAAAACAATATGTCCAGTTTTCAAAATGTAATGTTTTTATTTGTTTTTTTTTTTTTACACAAAAAATCTCATGTCCAGTCTCTTAACGAATTTATGTATTTCTATTTTTCAAATCACCAAAAATGTATCTATGTGTTCATATTTGGTTTTCACTTACAATATCAGATTTTTTTTTGTTTTGAGTTGATGTAACAAGTACTTATGGTTCGCTTGCAGTAACAAAAATTGCAAAATCTTTTTTAAATCGTCATTGAAGCGTATTGCAAATTTAAAAAAATAAAAACAAAATCTAGCAAAGCATTGAAATTTGTGGTGAGTAACGCTGCTCGTTAATGTCGCGATATGACCAACGCACAGTCACTTGGCTAAAGGTATTTGTGTTTGAAAAATTTAAATATTTTTTTGACGTCATGCATATCTGCTTGCATAAATATTTATTTATTTGTATGCACACAATTTTTTGCCATTTCATGTCTGTGCTCAAAACGGTAGTAACTTATTACGTATAAAACTTATTTTTGTTTTTCATTCCTGTCATTTGTAAAATTGCTATTTTGAAATGCATATGTATGTAAGTAAGTAAATTCATTGCATATCATTCATTTTAATAACATTTTTTTTTGTGGAAATGATTCAGCTGAATTTTTATACATATCTACAATAATTACAACATTTAAAGCACATTGAAGACGAAATTAAAATACGTAAGCATGTGTATGTACATATGTATGTCGATGAGTTTGGAAAATGATTTTTAGATTTTCTATTCGGGGTTGAAGACTTACTTAAAAGTGCCAAGGCTGAGAAAACTAGCTTCTATGTACATTGTGTAGATAAATTTGTACATTTTTTATAAATTAAAGAGCTTATGTCATATACCAATTTTTTTTGTTTGTTTTTACTATGACAATGGGAAGTATACAACTACGTGCCGTTCTTCAAGTAACGAGTTAACTCTCATTCGGCAGTTAACTACAGGTTTTGAATTGAAAGTTAACTGCCCAATTTTAGTTCAACCCCCACTGTAAAAACGGCACTAAGAGAACTAAAGTGGAAACTTTCGTCTATTGAAATAATTATTTTTAAATCACAATGCTTCAAATTAACCATAGGCGAGTTGTCCTATTTTCTCTATGTAGTAGTCCTATTTATCTTTGTCATTGTCATTGTCATTGTCATTGTCATTGTCATTGTCATTGTCATTGTCATTGTCATTGTCATTGTCATTGTCATTGTCATTGTCATGGTCATTGTCATTGTCATTGTCATTGTCATTGTCATTGTCATTGTCTTTGTCTTTGTCTTTGTCTTTGTCTTTGTCTTTGTCTTTGTCATTGTCATTGTCGTTGTCATTGTCATTGGCTTTGTCTTTGTCTTGCTTGTTTGTCTTGCGGTCGTTGGGCCTGGCAATTGGCGAGTTATTGTTTCTCTTCTAACCTCTCTACTTACATGAGTCTAAAGCTTTTAAAGCTGCCCGATTGTCAGACATTTGCGGGCATAGATTTCAATTGCGAAAATTCCCGCTTTGAATATGGTTGGCTATGGGCATGCATGGACTTTTCTGAAATGTAGGTCGAAATGCCCGGGCCTTGGATGATCATGACCAGCTGTTGAACTTTGCCAGAGTGACACCGGGGCTTACTTTCAATTCGGGAATAATTGCCAAACATTGCATGGCTTTGTGGGTGTCTTCATTTCAGTTGATTTTTTTATCCAATGTCACCCTTAGATATTTACGCTCTTGTGAAACCCAATCCGCGTCCCTGCCTATCGGGGCTTTGTTAAGTCATCTTAACACCGAGTTTCTTATAAGGTGTGTTCATATGCGGAACGCTGCGAACTAGACCAGAAGAAGCTATCAACAAGACGGGGAGATTATGCAGTTGACCAGAGAGACAATGGTTCCGCCGCAAATATTACATTTCAAGGGTTATATCGACAACACCATGGACCATTTTCACAGTGATTAGTTAACTAACAGAACAGCTTTTAACTATTGGGTAACTAATGGATGAACTTTAGTTAAATATAAG
>NW_016165315.1:1736-11396 GCF_001687245.7 Rhagoletis zephyria | reverse complement strand
ATTTATGTCCAGTTTATTAACGACCAACAAATTTATGTGAATCTTTTAACATTGCAAAATCTGTAAAAACTATTAAACATTTAGCATGTATATCAAAGTAAAATCTATATTTTAAATACATAACCAAAAATAAAGGTCCAGTATTTTTTCATTTTTTGAAAATAACACTTTTTAAAGATATTTTTTTTTAATTACCAAATATTTAAAACCAGATTTTACATTACGAAAAATTATGTCAAGTTTTTAAGGTCCGAAAATTAAGAAAAAATTTTGTATAATCAAAAATGCTAGTCTACTTAAAAAATTTGTGTCAAGTTTATCAACTGTTCAAATTAGCAAAAAAATTTTACTATCAGAAATTGTATTTAAATGTGTATTTAAAAAAATTTTAAGTTTATTCATATTTGGTTTGCTTATTGACCAGAAAATTTATCTCCATATTTTTTATATATGACAAAATGGTTGCACAGTTGCATTAAACAAATTAATTTAATTTGAAATTATCAAAAATTATTTATATTAAAATATCATTGGATATAATATCAAAATTTGAGGTCTATTTTAACGAAAATTAAAATTACAGGTCCAGGTTATGAACAACACAAAATTAGTGTCCAATTTTTAACATTGCATTTTTTTTTTTAACTTTTACATAGAATAGTTGCGCCAATTTTTTAGGTTATCGAAAAATTATGTCCGTATTTTAGCGAACAAAAATGTATCACTATTATTGAAACTAGTCAAAATTTAGGCCAATACGAACAAAAATTTGAACTTTAAATATACATATCGAGCCCTAACCGCCAAAATAACGTAAGCGACATTTTTTTCAAAATTTTCTTTTTGATGCAGAAATGCATCTAGATGCTCTAGAAATATTTCTGCATCAAGAAGAAAATTTTGAAAAAAATGTCGCTTACGTTATTTTAGCGGTTAGGGCTCTATATGATGTCCAATTTTTATACTACCAAATAATATGTCCAACTTTTAAAATATAATTTTTCTGTCTGGTTTGCTAATTAAAAAATTGTGTGCCCAGTTTCTTAACGAACACAAAATTTATGTCAAATTTCAGACAACAAAAATGTTTCAAAACACCAAAAATGTAGTCATGGGTATGTCCTTATTTACAAGCGCTCATATCACTTGCAATTCCTTAGAGCTTAACAATTTAATCTTAAATAATGGAACACAGCCACAATCCAATTCACCTCAGCGGCCTTACCAACTACTCATGCTACAGCGTAATTATAATTTATTTCTTGTACCACCCAAGATGTGCATTGTTCTATTCACATTGTTCATTGTTTTATTGAAATTCAAACGACCTTTGTGAACAAGATAATTAAAGTGTTCATAAAATTTCTCGAGAAAGCGCTAGGCGTCTTTATTCTCTTACCAAGACATAAACGTATTTTGTACTGCATCGCACTGCAGTGGCACATTTTTCGCTGCTTTTCTGGATTCTTCTTCTTCTTCTTTTATTAGTCAAATTTATGCTATGTTAGACTTCCCACGCCTGCCAACTTAAACTACCTACATTTTCCTCACACCGTGAAGGTTAGACTTTAAAGACTTAAATAAATGTTTATATTTTTAGCTGTGTACAGTTTACGACATACAACAATACGACACTTACGACACCTTTGTGAATACGCCATATATACTTGAGATTTTTTTAACTAAATATTTAGTTGCTTCGCAAATAGTTTTTGATGCACAGTTTTGGCTACATACCTTTTAAAAAATTTAAACAAACGTTTCGCCAAATCTGCAAAAAGAAAAAAAATCTAATATTAAATTTTATATGTACTTTGATATCGTCTATGTATGTATGTATATTTATGCTATTATATAAACTAATAGAGTTTGTATCGAAAGTTGAGTTAGCGGACTTTAATGGATTAATTTAAAAAATCTCATAATTTTGCAGTTTAGTTTTGCTACCACCAATCTCTTAAAATCTAAACGTGCCCAAAATAAATTTCGTGAGATCTCTAGCATTCGTATACCCGATGTTACCAAGTTTCTCAAAGAGCTAACTATCTAGCACTTTAACTAGAAATGACAGCAGAAACGTAACACATTCTCATCTTCTTCCACATCGCTACAGCTCTACAAAATTTTTTTCAAGGAGCTTTCACTCCGGTTCTTATAGCATAGACAGACGGCAGCGTTGATCAACACATCGCTGCTCTTAAGCCAAGCAAAGGCGGGGCAAAGATGCAAAAAGATCTTCCTTCATGGCAGTGGGACGGAGAGGGCTATCAGCGAAGGCGATTACAGTCAGATGTTTTGCCACGCAAATTATACAATCAATAGTCCAACAAGTTGTATACAATCCTATCTATTGAATTAGAGCAAATACCCAGCTGAACCCTTTGAGGTTGAGGTCACCATGCTTTTTATCCACCTGCACCAACTCGAAGTCTTCTGGTCGTTGCTCATCGTAATATTCATCCAATTTCATTGTGAGCAGGTGATATGGCTATAACTGGTTGCGGACCTTGTAATACCTGGTCTCAGCTCTCTCACCAAACGGTCAGATATCTCGTTACCGAGTGAACCTGCCACCCAGAGTAAAGCAAGTTTGTTGCGGTTTCCAACAAAAATTAGCCAAGACTAGTCTGGAAGTAGGAAGAGGGCTGGCCATTGTCTTGAGTGCAACTTGTCTTTCACTGCATGTAGGTAAACTCCTGCATCTTCATCAATGTATTTGCACTTCATAGTCCAGACCTCCTCTGCAATAGAAAGACAAGGTAATTGTCGTCAGTTGGCACAGAGGAGAAGCGACTGGCGTGCTTCATTGGACTCGACCAGAATCGTTTAGGTGGTTACAGCGCCAATCAAGAAGAAGAGAACGACGAAGTCTATGGCCTTAAGGATTGCAAATACCTCGGCTTGGAATCCTAAGAGAAGATCCCAATGTCGATTTGTAATCAATATAGACCCCATTTCTGGACCCAAATTGATAATTTGCAGCGCGCAGAAAAGCTTCGAAAATATGTTAGCACAGGCTGAGTGCTACATATTAGGCTAAGGAGATTCAACAATGTAGAAGGTAAGTAGTGTTGGCGTACTAAGCTAGTGCATTGAGAAGGCGCTATATCTATGCCACTAGGAATAGCCGCCTCATCCCACACAGTATCATACCAACATGCATACACAGTATCGCACTAATGCCGGAATTTCACTGGTGGATTAGATGAGAAAAATTTGAATGGCAAAGTTGGGCAATCGAAAATGCCTGAGTCATTAAATAAGAGTAGTCATTAAATTCACTGTCGAAATTCTATTTCAGTTGCTCTTAAAACTTTTGCATTGCGATGTAAATTTTGCTGAATAAATAAACACTACCAGAGTATTACAATTGCAATGAAACAAATTAACGGATTTGCAATTGTAATTTCCTTTCTAAAAATGACATCAATGCCATTATCTGAACGATTGCGAAATATCAATAACTTTACAATACTATTTAGTTACACAATAATATTCATAAACCTTTACAAAGTTTAAAAAGCAAAAATGACAATAAATAGTTATAATAGAAATATTTAATTGTCATGCATAAATAAATTTGTTAAAGTTCAACCAAAATGTTTACTTTGGCTACTCGTTCAAATAGAACTAATTGCAGAAATCTCTAGTTTACTTCGACATTAAGGCGTATCACAAATAAAAGTTAGCGCGTATCAATTTTATTTGAATACTTAAGTCGAGAAAAAAAAAAAATGTTTATGCAACCGCTAAAAACTGCTAAATCGCTATAAATTTCTTATTTGCTATCGGATTTTTTAATTGTTTATGTCACCGAAAAGGCCTCGCTCAGACTATAATTGAATAAAGCCTAACCCTTTTTAGCAAGGTCGTAATCGTTTTTTGAGTGCTTTAGATTTATAGTATAAAAATAAAAAGCTAAGGATATTCCAAACATAGTGAAGGTATAAATTAAAATGTGTTCGAAGGTCAAAACTCTTTAATAGCCAATTATTGTCCTGAGCGAGAGCTTTTCAGCGACATAGAGATTTTAAAAGTCGGATATAAAATAAGAAAGTTATAGCAAAACATGCGATTTAGCAATTTTTAATGGGTGCCTAAAAACATTTTTTTTTTTACACACGAAATTTTCTCTCGACATAAGTGTTTAAATAAAACTGCCACATGCTTTTCTTTCAT
This sequence comes from Rhagoletis zephyria, assembly GCF_001687245.7. Taxonomy (NCBI): domain Eukaryota; kingdom Metazoa; phylum Arthropoda; class Insecta; order Diptera; family Tephritidae; genus Rhagoletis; species Rhagoletis zephyria. Next base: position 7,217 of record NW_016165315.1, on the reverse strand, counting down.
ATGTCGTGACACGGCTCAGTGTACATACATCAGCGTTATAAATATTGCAATTAAACGATTAAATGAGGTCTTGAAATATTGCTATCATGTACTTGTGATTATTGAATGAGCGCCTTTTTATGAATGAAGTCTTGTTTGTATTTAAATTGCCTTTTGTGCAATAAATAATACAAAAAAAAAAAAATGATATAAAAAACGTCAATTATTGCAAATTTAAAATCAAACAGAAACACATGTATACATACATATATGTCAGGTGCAGATCCACGGGTGTTATATACATACATACATATGTATTTAGGGATTTTTTCCAGTTCAACAGTTCCGCAACGTTGATATGACTTTCGACATCGTTCATGTTTCTGTGCCATATAAAAGGAGTTTTTCTAGACTGGAAAATTATGCGATTACGTGCCTTGGTTTCGGACCTACCATGTCGATATTATGTGCATACGCAAGCAGCATCGTTCCTTTGCTGTTTATGGTGGCTCTGCGATTCATATTAGCAGCTCTTATTATGCTTTCCAGCATCAGATTGCAAAAGTCGCATGAGAGTGATTCGCCTTATCTAAAACCTCGTTTAGTCTCAAACGCCGCGGAGAGATCCTTCCCAATTTCGACGGAACTGAAGTCTGTGCTCAACGTCACTCTACATAGCCGGATTCGTTTTGAGGGGATCCCAAATATAGACATGGCCTCGTACAGGCAGCTCCTCTTCGTGCTATCGAAATCAGCTTTAAAATCGACAAAAAAAAAAAAAGTGTTGTTATCCAATGTCTACTCCAGGATTTTATGTGCTGTCAAAGCCTGGTCAATGGCCGACCTACCGGGTTTGAATCCTTTCACACAGTATCGTCGCCTGGACCTTGTACGCATTGGACACACTACCAGTTTTCGGACATGAATTCATCAGACCAAATTCTGCTTAAAACCTGGTGCATGCGTCCCACCAACTCTTCGCCTCGGACTTTGAATAGCTCAGCGGTTATACCGTCGGTTCCCGGGGTCTGGTTGTTCTTAAGCCGCCTTAATGCTGTTCTCACCTCGTCTTGGTCGAGTAGAGGAATGTGAGCTGCGTCCCTATAAATTGGTTCGAATCCTCCTGCATCAAAAGCTCTAACTGTGTCGACATTCAAAAGCATTGAGAAGTGTTTCTTCCATATCTCAAGTGTACTCTGGACATCTGTTACTATCTTCACCATTGCTGAAGCTAGCCCCGACCTTAAAACCATTAGATTGCTACTTAAGCTCTTCGCACTCACGCCTTTCTGCGGGTCACCATTGGCTGCAGGGTAGCTTTGTGTGCTGCGTATTTTTCAGCAGCAGCCGCGCGGTACTCTTCGGTAATAACCAACATCCTCTTCCGCAGCGGTACGAAGTGTTTGGGAGATGGAGTCCCACTGCTAATTTATGTTCCGGCAAAAAAGAGTTGCTTGATTAAGCAGGATGGAAAGTCGGTTTCTTAAGCTTTCGGCTATCCGTTGTGACTGCAGATTTGCAATGTGTAACTTTCGCCGCTTTGCCTGCCGCACAGAGCTGCACTGCAACAAAGTAGTGATTCGAGTCGATAGAGCGCACATCAAGAACGTTCGAAGCGTATATTCCCTACATCACAACATGATCAATTTTTTTCTTCGTTTTTTTTTTTTTTTGATCAGGGGCACCCAAGTAACTTTGTGGATGTTAAGATGCTGGTGTTTGGTACTACTAACTACCATGTTCCGTACCACGGCAAAATCGATCAGCCTCTCTCCGTTGTCGGAGGTGTTATCATGAAAACTGAATTTTCCGTCTGTTGACCAAATATACCTTCTTTGCGCTGCCTGGCATTAAAGTCGCCAACTACGACTTTTGACATCGTGGCGGGGTAGCGCTCATATGCCTAGGAGCCTAGGAGAACTCTCATAGAAATACTCCTTGGTCTAATCGTCCGCTCAGCTGGATTGACGATTATATAGCGAGTTGCTTGCTCCAAGGCAGATGCCCTCTAACAGCCGCGCCTACGGACAACTGGTCAGCCGGGGACCTTTATATCAAAAAAGGCGTGTGTATTTATTGTGAAAACAGGCGACCAGATGGTGTTTTTAGATACTTATGATTACTGAGTGGATAAATTTAGAACTTAGAATGTAAGGGCCTAAATATGTCAATCTTTTCGGTGGTCCTTTCATTAGAAAAACATTCGCCTACTAAGTTGAGTTTACAACAGGTTGTTCTAAATTTAGAACGTAGAATGTAAGGCTTAGATCGTTTTGGTCATTCTTTCAATAGGAAAGATATCTGTCTTCTAAATTGAGTATATATCAGGTTGTCTAACCGATCATAATACTGCGAATAAAAGTATACATACGTTTACGCAGCCATCGTGAGGAAAAGCTATAACAACTACAAAAGACATACAATGGCTGCAAAAAAAGTTTCCTGACGGAAGTTCTGTGGAACATTGGAATCAACAAACGAAGCAGCAAGGCTTCGCATGATTCTTCTAAAACCGATTCGGCAATAGGAAGCATCAGGAGGCCAGAGGGCAGATCTTTCAGATAGCTTTCAGACATATATTCCAGCCCGTGCATCGGAAAGGTGTATTAAAGAAATAGTGGGTAAGGAGAATATGGCATGGGCTATCAACTCTTTTAATTCCTACAAGTCCGCAGGACCGGATGGGGTAGTGCCGGCCATGTTACAACATTCTTGTGAAAAAGTGGCATCCCATCTTATAAGTATATTCACAAGATTCTTGACTGATGGCTACGTACCCAAAACTTGGGACAGGTTAGGGTGATATTTTTCCAAAAACGGGGAAGCTAAACCAATCCACATGCCTTTTCCAGACACTTAAATGTTGAAGGGGCTTATAATAACGACGAAACGGAAGCAGTTAGTAGGAACCTGGAGAGGCACGGCATACAGCTGTATATACATAGTTGCGTGTATCGACTCGATGCTAAAAAGCAGAGTAATCAACGCAGCTGTAGGCACAGGGTCCATGACTTGAAGAACACCAATATCCCGTGCTCTGGATCTTAGTGCTAAATTAATTGTTAGAAAGCTTTAAAGCTAGGGGGACGAATGCAGCTGGCTACGCTGATTACTTGTCTATACTTATTTCCGGCAAGTTGAGCCAACAATTAGTGAGCTAATGGAATCGGCACTGGACAGTGTTTCCAACTAGCCAAAATAACATGGGCTAGGAGTGAACGCTTCTAAAACCGAAATGATCCTGTTTACAAGGAAAACAAAAATTCCGGAGTTCCCCTTACCAAATCTGAACGGCACTAGTCTGAATCTTTCCTCCGAGGCGAAATACTAAGGTATTATCAGAGAATGATTGGAAGAGTGCAGAGACTCGCAAGCCTCGGTATATCAGACACCGTGAGAAGCTCACCACAAGAAGGACTGAACATGAACTTTTACTTGAATGCACCGCAAGTATTCGTAACACGTTCAGCCGCACTTGACTGAGCGAATCAAAATTGTGGAAGCAGACCAACTACGGGCACGCAGCGGTCATAACGGTAGTTAATAGTGGACTTCATGTCATCCTGGGGTTTTCGTCGGTAGATGATGGTATTTTCATCTACACCGATGGCTCAAGAATGGAAAAAGGAGACCGCTCGAGTCTATACTCTAATGAACTTCAAATAAGGTAATCATCTCGCCTGCCTGATAACTTCAGTGTCTTTAGGTGGAGATATTTGCCATAGAACGTTAGGGAACGTCACTATATTCGTTGACAGTCACGCGGCATTGAAAAGAAAAGTCGAAAACAGTGCGGAAATGTCGCGCAAGGATAGTTCACTGAGTCACGTCAAAACCTCTCTTTGCTGGGTTCCTGGACAAAGCAATATTAAAGGGAATGAAATAGCCGATGAGATGGCTATACACAGCTCGGCTGGCTTGACAAGCGAAGAAACTCGAAGGTTACTATTTTTGACTTAAAATTTAAAAGCCTCATATTTTAATATCCACTCTGAAATAATGACTGCTTTCAGGCTGTCTTATGCTTAAATTTCAGATTTTGCAGGGAACCGTGTGCTTAAAACATATGAGAGACACAATTTCAGTACTTCAACTCAAAAACTACTTGACTCAAATACTCTTTACAATGCAATACTCTAAGCGAGTCTTGCAGAGGCATTTTCTGTGCTATGTAATCACTACAAGCATTTTAACCAAAAAAACACACACATCCTACGCTTTACCACATTTCTTAGCACCAAAATGGGTAACCTAAATAATTCCACATTCAGCCATCGCTGAGCAAATCTACAAATAATGAAAGAAGTTCAAACAATGCGATGGTAAAACATGCCAGCATACATATGTACATACAAACAAACAAACTTCTAAGGAAGAGAGAAGGAAACTAACGATTGAACAAAGCGATTGTTAAAGTATTACTAGATAGACGTTGGAGGAAGATAGAGATGAGAACACACACAAAATCTTGAATATAAATTAGTCGAAAAGCTACAAAATATAGAAGAAGAGGCAGAAGTAGCGGAAGAGGGCTGAACTGAAAGCTCATAGAAAATTCCATAAACGTAATTAGAACATGTAAATGTTGCAAAAAACAAAAGCTGGCCTATTTGAATGACTGGTTGTCAGATGGAATACTTGAACATTTCAGAGCTGAATTACAAACAAACATACATACATGCAATGCATGCGAGTATATGACTAGCTACCCAATTTGCCACAGGGCGAAGACGAGTTCGAATCGACGTCGTTACGACATCACTCTGGCGAAGTCGTTTGGGTGAACTCGAAACGAATTCGTTTCTTCGAACTCACAAGTTTTTTTAGGAACCTTCGGCCTGGATTGGTATTCATAATATTTTTCATATACAATTTTTTTTTTTATTTATTTTTTATAAAGATAGGTACAGCTCACTCTATTGGCCTTATTAACAAAAAATAAAATCTGTGGGTATGCATTTTTTTAATTTGGTATAAAACTGTACTTTTACTTTAAATTTGGTATAAATTTTTAGCATAGTTTTGCAGTTCGCTGGTATATCGTTTTTGCGGGCTGCAGGGGAGTCGTTTTTGTGACCCGCCGGTAAGTCGTTTGCGACCGTCGCCGGCGAAAAAAAAGGTTCACCAGAACGAGTCGCTTGGCAAATTGGGTAGTTGCCTATGAGCGTAGAAATATCACTAAAGAAATGAATGCTTAATGGCTTTAGTTGGCACTTGGCTTCCGTACACACCGAATGTATGAATGAATGAATTATATGCCACTCTTTGTATGTAAAACTTTTTTGTTGTAAGATTATCCAGAAAAAAAGTTATAGGCAAATACATACACACGCGCAACTCCGGTTGTTTGCTACCATGGCATGAAGGAATTTAAGTCTGTAGGGCTATTCGCTATCCGGTGCAAATGGGCTAGCATCATTGCATTGCAAATTTGTATTGCAAACTATTTGCAATACACAAACAAAATACACGCATTTGCATTTGTCATGGCTTGACAAATTT
>NW_016165315.1:0-1726 GCF_001687245.7 Rhagoletis zephyria | reverse complement strand
TTTTTTGTATGCAAATTTGCATAGACAAGTGACGCACCTTGAATGCGGCGGCAAGTGCATGCATACATCGCATATGTACACATACTTAGTATGTATGTATGTACTATTCATAAATGCATAGTATCTGCAAAGCAGAAAGAAATATTGGCAGCTGTTGTAGTCTTAAAGGTGCATCGTTATATTGCATCTAACGAGGTGCATATCTTGCGCATGAATGTACATACATATGTGCGTGTGAATGTATGTAACTGAAACTGCAATGAAGTTGAGCCAGGTATAATGTGAGCTAACAACACACTTGCAAACATGTGTATGTATGAGATTCAAGAGATGTGTCGCAGTTGTGGAAGTAGGGCAGTTGATGAATATATTAATTGGTCGAGTAAGTAAGTAAGTAGTCGTAGAGGTATTTAAAAGTATTTGCATATTTGCATACATTTCTATAGATTGACAACAAGTAGTAGGTGCTCCTATTTATGATCACAAACACCCATATGGGCATCCGTATATGAGCAAATCTCAAGAGTTGGTACATTTTCGATAAAAACGTGGTTTTGGTCACACTTATTTTACACCACAAAAACGTGGTGGCACACATATTTTAGACAATGCATTATCTTCAGTTTTGAGTAGAGAATAAGATTCCGTTGCGAAATTGCATTTAAATGAAAACTTAAAAAAGATATACACAAACAAAAAAAAACGTGGTTTTGGTCGAAAATGGTGGCACACTTATCTAAGACAATGCACTATCTTCAGTTTTGAGTAGAGAATAAGATTCCGTCGCGAAATTGTATTTAAATGAAAACTTAAAAAAGATACACAGATAGACATACATACTAAAAAAAAAGTAAAAATAACAACTTGTGCTCATATACCCATAGTTGTTTATGTAACGTATACGGCCCGTAGCACCATACACAATCAACTGAAACATTTACTCGCACGCCTTAACTTAAAAGTCATATAGTTAATTTAAAAGTTATTAATTATGTATATATGTTAATGTATATAAAAATTTTAGAAGTGGAATTCTAGTTTCTAAAATCATAATAATCTTTTACTCAATGTAATTTCTTTGATTTGGAGGCACACTAGCTGTATTACACTAGATTCGTTCGTTTCGGCAAGAAGGACACTTTCACCGTTTAATTTTAACATTTTGAAGTATCTTAAATTATTAAAATTTAAAAAATCGTAAAATTTCAAAAACTACAAAAGAGCTGCTGCCACAGATATTCTGCGTTCTGCCATTTTTTTTTTAATTTGATGGCACACTATTGAAACTTCACAGATAGATATGTTGTTTTTGATGCCAACATCCATTGCCTCTAATATGAACATTTTTTGTGAAATATTCGCAAAGTTATTACAAAAACAACGGCGATTTTTCGGTGACACCTAAATACATTCGCCCAAAAAAAAATCGAAATAGCCTTCGAATTGAAATACTTCCTTAGCAAAAGTTTAATGATATTTGGTGAGTTTTAATTTACTGACATTAGTGCGTGGCGTTAGGAACTGAGGTCTGGTGGGATACTTGTGGTCAATGAACTTTTAAACTAAGAAAGTATCTCCTCGAGATATAAACGTCGATATAACATACTTAAAGATCCGACTGTAAATGCCGAAGATATGGCGAAAAATTCAAAAGGGCCGCCCCTACGTTAAGCCAATTTTTTTTTTTTTTCATAATTTTCTTGCAAAAATTCTTTAGATTCAGTGG
>NW_016165314.1:0-28032 GCF_001687245.7 Rhagoletis zephyria | reverse complement strand
TTGAAATGCGCTACTCTCTACTGTTCATTTTACGGCAAGAGAGGAGGGTCAGGAATGTGAGCGGCAAACAGCAAATATGTAGTCGGTTGTGAACGATGGACTGCTAAAGACCAACAGACAATGGCCTGTTAACAAGACATGCACGTACGCAGTGTCAGTTTAATAAATAAAGTAGGACGCGATCGGCCAGCAGTCGCAGCCATATAACCCTTCCTACATTAAAGGCGCCATTCGTTAGCCTACGCGTCTTGCCTCTGGCCAGCGCTGTGATGTGTATTTCTATTTCAATTATTTTATTTCATTACTGACTTGCTGACTCGTGTCGCTGCAATTTATTCTTATTTAAAATAGATGGAGCAAAGTAGCAAGGGTTAAGTCAAATGGACGTTAAGAGTGATGGAAGCGTTGACAATTTTATTTTTAACCGACTTCAGAAAAGGGAGAAGGTTATCAATTCGTCGGGATATTTTTTTTTTATTTTCTTTTTTTATGTGTGTTACCGCATAACTTTGGACCGCGTTAACCGATTTCTATAATTCTGTTTTTTTTTTTTACCTCACAGGTGGTCCCATACTAATTTGGTTTAAATCCGATCATTGGATCAAGAAGAGATTAACGATAAACTTAACTTTTTATATGAGAATTAAAGACGGTTTTGTTTTTGGCTTAAAAATTTCTTGTTTTTTGTTTTTAATTATTGTTTTAACGCTTTCCAAATATTTGTTAAATTTTTTGACTATTCCTGCTTTTTACATGCCACCAAAGTTTCGTTCAAGAATTACTTTCGCGAATTTTAGTTATATTTATGTTAAAAGTTTGTAAAAGTGCTTTAATTTTTCAAAGGAATTATCTAAAAAATAAATTTTGAGGTTTTCACCTCTCACGGACCATCCAAGCTTTCATAAAATAGAACAAATTCATTTTGACTTCTAAATTTTGTACAAGTAGATTCATTAGCGGGCAATCTTTTAATCCTCTTTAACTAATCCTTTCTATTAATTAGTTTCTTGTAAATATCATTAATTTATTTAACCGAAAGAGTAGTCTCCAAAAAAAAATCTCAAAAATCAACGCGATTTTTTAGCCGTTTGAAACTTACACTTCATTATACTAAAATTTTATGTGCTATAAAACTGCGTACCCAAAAATATTCTCAAGACTCATATAAAAAAGTTGAAATTTTGATGAGAATTTGTTGACTTTTCCTCAATTTTGTATAAAGTTTGAAACTGTCATTTATATGGTTTCGGTTAAAGCTTGGACAGTATTTTTGTAGAAAAATTACAAAAAAAAATTTGCCTGAATTACTGTACAAGCCAATATTATAAACAAATACGTGTATTAATAAACAGACAGATTCTCTAAGCTATTTACATACATGCATACATACATACAGAACGTACATACTAAGACTTCATTTATGAGAGCCATTTGAATAATTTTCCCCAAACCATTAGCTACACTCAGTACACATGTGTGAACACATAATTATCCACATATTAAAAGGGCAGCAAACACCAATGAAATTATTGATCCGTCTTTTTCTAAGCGATTATGTGGGGTCACATAACATAGCCAATTTGAAACCATCAAAGTCCTGAATATATTTCTATGCATAATTACGAGCATTAAATTTAAACTAAACTTACATACATACATAATTCAACAACTATGTATACAGAATAAATCGCATTAATCGCATTAATCGAGGTCAACGGAGCAACACAAAAGGCGAGAAGGAAACGACTTATTGCCATTTAAAGGGTTAGTTAGTGTATGTGAAACTGTGCTCAGACCCTGTAAGAAAAGTTACTAGTTATGAACTAAAATACAACCAGTTTGCTTTCTAACTCAAATAAAACTCCTATGTATCTCTTTTCGTAGTAGAAACTGGTATTTTGAAAATGGTGATATCCTTCGAAATGTCAATTTCGCGTCTATGCATTAACTAGAAATACTAATGTCGTAAATCACAAGTTTTTAATTAAATTTCAAAAATAAAATATTTGCTCTGTTTCTTCTACATCGTGACAACAGCGATCTACACTTTTAAAGGAAACTATAGTAATATTTTTGACTACCCTTTAGTAGGGAAGTTGAGAGAACGATGAATTGGAAATCCTGCCAGTGATATCCAGTTCTGAGAGCCTGTCAAACGTTTGGCGTACGAAATCCTTTAGGCTTATTCGTAGGAAATTCTTCGAGTGGGCGTTACCACGCTTCTTCCTTTGGGAATATTTCGAAGCAATCGTTGCACCCATCGGAAGAATGGACTAGATCTAATTTAGGCGCGTCGTACAATTCGACTAGTGAGTTCTGCAGACCAGCTATCTATTTATTATCCTGTTCGATAAAGTTATTCCACAGCGTCAGTTTTTATGTGTGGCATGCCTTATTGTTAGTTCATTTACAGTATGTCAATGACTACTATTGAATTTAAGCGCTTTAATAAATAGCCGCTTGACTATTAGTAGAGCTGCACAAGTATCGAAGTTCGCCGTACTCGATACTTTCGACATTTAAGCGAAAAAACTCGATACACCGATATACTATATCGTTAAATTTTTTAATAATTATAATATTCGCATTGTTTTCTCATTCTAAAATTTTTTTCAGATAATAATATGAATAATTTTAATTTTTTAACAAAAGCCATATAAATCTTAGTTGCAAATTTTTTTATTTTAATTAGAAAAGGGCAGCAAAGTTTTATTAAAACTCCAATTTTTTAATTAGAATTCCTTAAAAAATTTTGTTATGCAGATTTTTAAACCATTAAATTTTAAGATAGTAGATTTCAGGTTCGAAGTCGCTATATTTGCAGCTCTAATTACCAAAGCAGATAGCTACTGCTTACAGCTTCGTTGATTAATGTTAGATCAGCTTGAAAACGCTGCAGCAGAAATCCGACAACCCCACTTTCCACAATGAGGTCTAATTTGAAGTCATCGGTTTAAATGGGCGCCGAATAAAGTTCTCTTCCAGATCGCTTCTGTAAAAGCCGCGGTGGTCATTTTGCACACCGAACTCTAAATTCTAAACCCTAACCTGGTTGCTTATTGCAGGCTTTTCCAATGACGGCCATTGGGCTGCAAGGCCATAGGGCCCTAGGACAATGTGCAAATCGGGTCAAGAATGTGCAGCTGCAATTCCCATTCTTCCTTACAGCTGACTTTAAGGTGTATAGTGCAGTTATAGCTTGCGATTGCATTCCTTTATATTTCACTGCCAACTAAGCTTTGTGGCCAGAATGGCATCAAAATATTTGACTTCCTCCATGAGAGTCATAGTAAAATTATTCAACGAAATAAGCTGTAGTAAACTGGATGTATACAGCTGTGATAAGACCCGTTTTCCTCTACGGAGTCTCCGTATGGTGGCCTGCGCTAAAAAAGACTTCATCCAGAGTCAAGGTGGAACGAGTACATAGGACAGATTCTATGCTCATCATAGGAGCCCTGAAATAATTTTCAATATTCCGGCAAATTTCAGACCGGCTGTAGTGTAGCCAAGTTAAATGCGACACAGCTGTGGAGAAAACTCAGATTCGATAACTTTTTTTTGTGGCCAAAAAGCGTAACCAATTCTTCAACAAGTACTTTTCAGATTGTTTAGTCGACCTGAACTCACTAAATATTCTCCATTTTTGTGCTAAATAAAACCCACTCGGTGGTTCAATTATTAAGGGAGCGAAAGAAATAAATGGCTTCCGCCAGTGGCATCAGAATGGGCTTTTCCAACCTAACTAACTTTCGTTTGATTTGAAAATTATTCGAAGCCTCAAAGCAGCTAAATATAAACTTGTGCTTTCGGATTTCAAATACATAGGTAGTTTGAACGCGACGCCAGGAACTGAATTCGTGTAAAGACCAATTAGTCACATTTTGGTTTTGACTTTGAAAATTTGGAGACAGATGTCGCTAATCACATAATCGAAAGTTGATCGAACTGGCCGAACTGATACTCGCTACTGAACTAGTCGATCTCTGCAAGTTGCCCTTCTGGAACGGATACCGAAAAGATCAGGTTTTCACTGCATGGCACATATTTCCACACATACATATATACAAGAAAGGGTGCACTTCATCTGAACCTTAAGGGCTTAAATCACTGTATGTAAGCTCAGAGGATCGACAGAGCAAACAACAGACCGACCTTCTAACAATTTAACTCACTCACTTGACATTCGATATATGAGCATGGGAGCTATGTACATACTTACATAAATATGTGTGCATGGACTCCGGACTATGTGCCAAGTTTATGCTTGGTAGCCTTCTTCAGAGTAGCTGATGGCTGACGTTTGTTGGTCTGTTATTGTCACTGTCACAGAGAAGCGGCATCAACAGCAGTAGCAGCAACAAAAGCAAACACTTTTGAGTGACATGAATGACTGTGCCGACGACGAAGGCAAGAAAGCTGATGACTATGGCTAAAGTGATGGCGATGGCAGTGGTGATGCCGTTGGCTTTCGAAGAAACTAACTGTCAGTGTGATAGGACTGTTGTTCAGAAAACGAATGGCATCACTAAAGTGGCAATTGAAATGACGAATATGGGACAAGGACACGACTAGGCAGCACAGCTGTATGCACTTGCATACATATCAACATACTAGCGATGCCAATCCCGGGATCCCGAAAATTTTGAAATATCGAATTGATAGTAAGAACTTGTTTGAAGTATGCTTTTTGTAAAATGCTGTCTTGAATGCAATTAATAAAAAACTTGAAACTGTACTTTTAAATTGCAGCCTGAGCCTTTTTTGAAGAAGATTTATATGAGTGACTTTAATATGTGAGTTTTACATTCAGTACATAGTTTTATTTCATGATATGTTTAAATGCTTTTAGATATTGAATTTTAACTCATATTCATAAAAGCTTTAACTCAATGTGAATCTTGGGATGAATCCCGGAATCCCGGAATTACTGAAAAAATATCCCAAGATCCCGGCATCACGATTTTCCCGATAGTTTGGCTTGTGTGTGCTTGTCTTCTCATTTATCTGTCTGTCATGCTGGCGATTATGGCATTGAAGAAGCTGCTGGTGCTGGCTTGCGCAGACACAGACAACATCAATGACGACAGAGAGAGTTGGTGATAAATTCTATGTGACACATAAGTGCAAAGCATCGCAGATAAAAGATTCAACTGTCTTGTCGGCTTAAGCGCATCACTTCAAAATTAATCTAACTTGAAATTTGCTACATACATATATTTGTTTGTGTTGGCTGTAAAGGCGGAATGCTTCAAAGCCGTAATAAAAATGAAATGTACATAAATATCAAAGTAATGCCTAAAGAAAAGGGTTGATTTTTGTTGTGACACAAATTCCTGTGAATTTTAGGTTGTTAGCTCTATTAGCGTTTGTATTTGAATGCTACTATAAGCCCTAATTTTATTGCTTGCTTATCCCTCACTTTCCCCCACTCCAGTCGCTGCCATCAAATTTGCATAGTTAAATAAATATTAGTAAAATAAAATTTTGGTTGTAGATGGTTTCGCCCCATTTAGCGTTGCATACGTAAAATTCCATCCTTGCTTAAACAAATTTCTTCTTCCATTAATGTTGTTGTCAACAGCACGTGCCTTTCTATGTCAGGCGACCTCTTTCGTTTAATATGTTAATCATAAAATTTGTTTCCTTTATGTGTAAATACATGAAAAAGCTTGCTCTGCGCTTGTTTATCCCAACTTTCTCTTAAAAGAGCTGGTTTAGAATCCTAATCAAGAAAAAAACGTACGCACAAAAATTAAATCTGATCAGTCGTATTTTCGAAATTAACTGGTCGAAAAATCAACCGCTGGCCGAATACCGTCAAGTATGCAAGAAAATTAGTTTATTTCATTTTTAAAAAAAACCCTAATTATGTGATTTTACTTAACAGAAATGCATTTTTTTATGAGATATACTAAAATATTAAATTTAAATTTTAAATTAACAAAGGAACGTTCAATAAAGCATCGAACCCAGAAGGTTTCCTGGTAGGCGATCTGGTGTTCTTATACGAGCCGAAACGAAGGCCGTATAAAGTTGTGAAACAGATCGATGAGGTGACGAGTTGAGTCCAGACCATTATAAGACCGGAAGGTAAAACGAAAGTGGTCCGGTCAATGAGGCTTGTAGCGTTTAGGTTTGACCGGGAAGTAGAAGCTTCGAATTCGCGAAACATCAACAAGAAATGGGCTGACTAGAAAGACAAGGCACAGGAAGTTCAGTTGTAAAACATATGCAAGCTATGAGTGCAGAGAGTTACAGCGAGAGTAAATTTACAAAGTGCAAAATTGATGTGTTGAAAATGGTTTGTTGTAAAATAAAGAGAGTTGTACGGTAATTTCAGCGTATTATTTAACCCTTTGTCTCCGCGGAAGAAACTAGCATTACCTACCGTCCGGATCCATTGGACCCCTATGTAAGTACTACTGTGGGTCCGACAGATCCGGGCTGGTAGGCCCCTTGAAGTACAGTAGCAATACCTATTATTAAAGAAACATTAACATGACCAAAAATGCATGAAAATAAACAAAGTAAAGGAGTTACAGAGCTCAAAAGCATTAGTTATTGATACGGGAATACAGTAAAATCTCATGTGGGTCCATTGGACCCGGTCGGTAGACAAAAGACTAACAATTCAATGAAACGTGCCCGAATGTTTTTGACATATTCCCGATTTTCTCAAGGATAATCGCAGAAATATGGTATATAATGATAATATAATAACAGATTGGCGCTTACATAATATGTTAGTGTATTTAACGATTTTTATGCATAAATCTCGATGCCTGGAGTTCGGGGTTACCAAATCTCATTTTTGCCCGAATAGCGATTTAGGCGGTTTCGCAAAAACATCGACGATATGTTTTGTCGAGAGTGCAGTTTTCGTATATTTTTAATATCCGGAAACGCATTGAAAACATTCTTTAATTTTCGTCCCGATTGCATATCGGAATAAAAATATAAATTTAAACTGAACTGAACGGGAGTAACTGATAATATAAAGATTCGCTAGTTTTTGTTTCCTTTTTTCTGAACTATGAAACTGTAAAGTGCAGAAGGAAAGCGTATTCAACGAAAAATTCAACCAGACAAATTACAGAAATATATCACAAACACTTCCGGTAGTTTTCTAGACCTACTTTTCTGCCGCAGAATTTAGTGGGATCTTCAAATTATCCGAAATATACATCCATTGAAGCAAATAACACCGCAAAAATTTAGGCGGTAGGTGGCGCAGGAGTCGAAACATTTCTAAACGCTGCATCTATGGCTCGATGTAATTTATATTTTGATTTAATCACAATTTCAAACCGCAATCCCAGTATGCATGTGCGTTTATAAGTAGACGTATGTGAGTTTATTGTTTGCCGTAATACATTATGGGAAATTTTGCAAAATTAAATTAACCATAATCAATTTCCGCTTTACGAAATACTTTTGTTGTTAGATCATTTGACATTTAATTTGTGGTGTTTAACGTAAATGTTTCAATTCATTCGTATATAAATATGCAGTTAGTATATTAGGTCGGGTCAATTTGTATGAGAAATTTTTTCGGGTGTAGGAGTATTCTATGTGAAAGTCTTAGAGAATTCGCCGAAGAAACCATGGGTCTAAATAATAAACGAAGTTCAATCAAATTTGGCACAGACGTGGGCTATATTTGAATCACCTCGGGAAATCTGTATTTATTATTCGATTTGATGAAATTAGGAAATACTCTTACCGAAAATGTATCTGCTAGGTGGCGATAGATAGAGTCGATATATACATAAAACTTTTATTTACCGTCAAATTTCGATGAATTTAAAAACGTATACTTCAGGCATACTTTTGCGGAAAATGGATCCGCTGGATGGAGCTACATTTCAGAAGTTTCGCTTCAAAAACATTGACCCACCCTAAGGAATGCATACGTACATGTGTACCTATATACGTCCATGAAGTTCCAACTGCATATTCATACAAAGCACGAGTATACGAGTATATGTATGTACATTTAAATGTGATTTTATGTTGAAAGGCAAGCAATGATCAATCGACATAACAGCTGTCTACTAAATCGTCTGCAAGTTAGCTGTTTGTGAACATGCATATGTATACCCATATATATACATACATATGTATTTCCTAGTGGTGGCTCCTTGAAATGCGATTTCTCTCAGTTCATTTAAAATTCCCACCTGTCGATTTTGTTTACACTAAATTTATTATGGCATAAAGCGAAAATGTTAAGGCAAACAGGCATAAAATACAAACACAACTCGTTTTGTATTTGCTCAGTATGTGGACATACAAATATAGATATCTGTGTGTAAGCGAATACATATGTACATAAGGTTGGAATGCTAGACGCAAGGTACTCACACTATTTATGTCGGAATGTTCTGCGTTATGTGTTGCAGATATATGCAAGTAGGTATGTAAGAACCTAATGTGTGTTGCACATTGCAATACCAAAACTCAAATTAAACATACATACCTATACAATACATAAACATGTGATTTTATTTTCCCAACAACAAAGCTCCTAGAACAGTCGATTTTACGGCTGAGCTGTTCAAGGCGGGCGGCAAAGAATTGGCAGGGCGTTTGTATAAGCTTTAAAGCACAATTGATTCGGTTGAATACATGGTTGAAGATTGGTATCAAAGTGTACTTTGCCCAGTCCAGTTACAACAGCATATTTAAGCCTTCTTGGCATTGCATATAAAACCCTACCGACGATACTAAGCGAAGGACCGCCGAGGTTTTATACAAGGCTATCCACTTTCAGGCGATTTGATGCTGGAAAGCGTAATAAGAGCTGCAAATCTGAATCGTTACGGCACCATATATCGCAAAAATACAATGCTACTAGCGTATGCAGATGGAATTGAAATAGTCGGTCTGACACCCAGTAACGCCCGCGATGCATTTTCTAGCTTCGTAAACATAGCAAAAGAGCTTTGCCCAGCGGTGAATGAGGACAAAACAAAGTACTTACCTCCTGGCAACTTATAAAAAGTCTTCGCGGTTAGACCACCTCTGAGGCACTACCTTTCCGATGCAAGAAGAATTTCGAAATCGGTTGAGGTGGTCCAAAGTTATGCGGTTACATACATAAAAAAATTAAATACTCCGACGAATTGATAACCTCCTCATTTTTTTTAAGTCGATTAGTAAAAGCTAAAGAGTCGGAACTTGTCAATATTGTTGTATAGTGATGATAAGCATCCTACTTCCACTGTTAGCTTAAATGAAATGCTGTTTAAAGAGATGAAAACGAAAACAAACGTAATAACAAAAACAATATTATAAACACACTTACGCATAATGATAAACAAATATTAGCTTGTAAAAAGTTCCACAAATTCTAGCAACTATATGTACATACATATTTTCATGACTTTCTGTTTTCTAATATCTAATTTAGCAGCAAGGTATCCCCACAAAATACATACTCGTTATTTCGAGGTATACAGGGCGTATGAGTAACTTTGCTAGCAGTGCCATATATTCACGCTATTACCTAACTGTATTAAGACGATGACTTCGGATGTGAGCTAAAGATATAAATTAAGATTTATACATACGCGAATACAGACGTATACAATTTTGCATACTTCATACATTCTTGTACATACATATGTACATACAGTAAGCGTAAAAAATATGCACACTCTGACGTTTTGACGATTTTATTTATTTATATTTTCCATAGCAGATTTTTCTTATTTTTCTATAAAAATATAGTTACTTCAACAGCAAAAACCACAACAATCAATTTATTTTTAAATTTCATACAGAATTTGTGAAAATGCAGGAAATTTTCAGCGATATTTTCAATTCGATTTCTGACAAAAAATTTGAGTATGCAGTTTTGTAGCACATAAAATTTTGGTATCATAAAGTGCAAGTTTGAAGTCCCTCAAATTTACCGTTGAATTATAGGAACTTTTTTCGCTGAGGGTGTTGCGTACCTTCTTTCACATAAAAAGAATGTATTCCAGCGTTATGTGAATGAAATTGCGCAACATAAGCGACATAAACATTTTCTAAGTGGTCGATTTGAAAAAATAAAAATTTCGAGGAAATTGTCTTAGTATTTATTGCATTTTCCTAGAGTTCTGTATGAAATTAAAATAAATGATTATGGTGGTTTTGCTGTTAAATGAACTATATTTGTATAAGAAATAAAAGAATTTGGTATGCAAAATATAATTAAATAAAATCGTAAAAACGCCAGGATATGCATATTTTTGACGCTGACCATAAAATATGTACACAGTACGTATACGCAATTATCTAGGATTCGCATGACGCGCCACCCCACATCAAAAGTGTTTCCTCCTTCATTTGTGCTGTTTATATTTGTGTTTTTGTTGACTTCGATTTCCGCTTGATAAAATTTGAAAAAAATAACGAACGACGAATAACTCGAAAGTCAAAGACAAAATTGAATAAAAATGTAAAAATGAAACACGTAAACAAACAACTAAAAGGAGCGCTACTACATACATGTTGAAATAAGCATTTGTGCGCAAAGGGGCTGAGCCAAAAGGCTAAGATAGCAAAAAAAAAGTGACAAGTGCCCAGATACCTATCCACCAACGAGTTCATAGCAACACTTCCAGTTAAGCGTAGATTTAAAACTTACACATATGTACATACATAAATTCTTTCCGTTATACATCCACATAAATATAACCACTCAAACATAAATTCCTCTTTCATCCGCATATATCGAAGAGTATAAGTCGTGAAATTCGCAGATTGTGGAGATTCGTATCATGTGGAGTAAGCGTTGTGATACTTTCCTACCTTATGCACATACATATGTACATACATACATACATCCATATGAGTGTGGCATGTAGCTGTTGGCGCAAACTGCTGTCACCACAATTCATCGAGCCGACATTTCCAGCAATCATCCTGCGGTCGATTCAACTCGAGCAGCTGGATACGCGGCATAAAGCCAGCCAGCGAATAAGTCTTCCGAAATTGCCAGGCAATTCACCTTGTCGACTATTCAACTCAATCTACCTCACACTATGGATGCTGCACTTTTAATGCACACACGTGAGTTGTATGCGCGTGTGTGGGTGTACAGGTAGTACTCGTAGTAACACCGTCAAGAATAGTGTCCTTTTGAAAAATATTAGCAGGTTTTATTATGACTAGTTTTCCACTGGTACGAAAGGGGGACAATATGAAAAACTAATGACTTCTATCTGCTTCGATTGTAATGTTATTGAAGGCCTCCTCTATATCAAGCACGGCAGCCAACTTGTACTGCTTGTAGTAGAGTGATAGGCGAAAACATTTTGGTTTCCTCATAAGGTTAACATTACAATCCTTTAAAGCGTTTTTTCTCGAATTCAGGTTTTTCGACTAAGGCGATGACCACAGAAATATCTACTAGACATTTTTGTCGCTCATACGCCATGGCATACGAATAACCTAGGCTGGCAACCAATTGATTAAGTAAATACATGACTTCTGGTGTTGATTTTTGTAATAATGCACACAGATAAAATATCAAAGAGTCCGATCCCAAATCTCCTGACTACTTACCTGCCAGCTTAAGTCAATCGCATGTCAGGGCATATTAGTGACAACAATGTCTAATATCAGCGTGGAGTCCGATCCAAATGGACAATTCAAGTCTCTGAAATTTTTGTATTAATTTATTGCTTAATTTTTTAGCATAAAAGAAAAAGAGAATAAAACGAGACATTTTTATGACTCCAAGCTCCTCTCAAAGGAATCTCTCAAACGTTTCACTTAAAAGACACATACGGTATTTTTAAAAAGAACCACTCTTGCTGCAGTGTTCACAGAGGGATTACCAGTACGTTATAAATAGATTTCACCACCACGTTAAAGCCGACACAGACAACCATACTTCAAGTTAAGTGTTTCTGCGGCCAACGTTACGTTCTTGGTTTTTTTTCTTCTCCCCTGCATACCAACTTTTTTACTTATTTTTATACAATACAAGTGTGAATGTCTGGATGGGTATGAGTTTGGATGCTCGCTGTTTACACTTTTGTTTCAATTCATTCGAATTTTTTCCATATTGAAAATTCATTGAGTTTCTGTCAAATAGCTGCAAAGATACGCCCATTATACAAATACTTTTACTAAAAATGATGTATTGTGGGCAAATATTTTGGTATTTAAATTCGTTTAAATNATAGCTGCAAAGATACGCCCATTATACAAATACTTTTACTAAAAATGATGTATTGTGGGCAAATATTTTGGTATTTAAATTCGTTTAAATTTAATAATAAGGCGACACAATATATACAGGGTGTCCTAGACCACCCGTTCACCCATTCTAAATTGGAAGGTAATATTTTTTATTGAATAGCGTAAAAATAGGACCTAGCAAATCGGGGATGCTCTATCTTTTGGTCATATTATCGATTTCCGGTTTCGGGCTTGTTTAGACATCTCCCTTGGTCACACACTCTCTGCGAACAGCCTCAGTGTATTTAAAAGAGTTGCAAAAAAACGCCAGTTTTTCGTAATTCGACTAAAGGTATATTCGGATCATGAAAATCACATTAAGTTAGCCACATTTTTTTTACAGCATTTATTTATGTCTGCGCTTAACAGCTCAACCAGCCAACAACTGGTAATATTTAAAATTAATACATTAAGATGCACCTAAAAACAATTTAAAAATAAACTATCTTGTCTGTTTTTAAGAGGAGCGTGACGTATTTTTTTTTGTTTTTGAAAAAATTGCTTATATTTAATTTCCTATCCATATGCTGAGCTGAAGCGGGTTTAGTTCATTCTTGTACAATTATTAGTTAGTATCACGATATTTGCCTTTGAAAGTCTTAAGCATATTTGTAAATGCCTGTCTCAATAATTTGCTTAGTATTCTGTTAAACCCACCATTTAAAATTTTTAATCAAATCTGCGTATAGTGCTCTAAATACAAATGTAGCCTAATTTCATTTTAGTTTTGAACTTTTCGCGAGCCAGTAAACTGACCCAACAAAATAGATAATTAAAATTATTTTCCCAAATCCATAAAGTTTCCTTTCTGACTAAATATTTTCAATATAAAATAATACGTGAAATATAGAAATAGAATAACTTGTAGACTATTAAGCCTGATTTCCATTGAAATTTCGTATGTATTCTAAAAACTATCAAAGTAAAAATTCATTTAGAAATCGAAAAATTACAAAAATAATACATCCAGAAATTTTGTGACTAAACCAAAATTTCAAGTTCACAAAAGCAGGAGGTTACCAATTCGACGGAATATTTTTTCTTTTTTGTACAGTATCGGTATTAAAAATAGGACGCCCCTCTTTTAAGTGAGTTGGTAGAAGTTATAGCAGCTATTACTGAGATCACCACATCTACTCATCAGACTTCTTCATCGAGGTCACCTTTTTTATTATGATAAAATGAATGCTCACAATTAATTAATTTCAATAAATGTTCAAAAATCAAAATTGCTGGATAAATAGCATTTTGTAATACATAACATTTTTGGTTTTGTTGTCAGGTGCGAGAACGAACAAAGTGGATGGTTTTCGGATACGTGAACATGCTACGTAAAATTAACCGTGAGAGGAACGTACAACTTCTAAATTCAGGCCATAGACATTGGCGGATTGGTCTAGTGATTTGTTGATCGTTATGGCGAATGCAAGACGAATCGGACAATTTCCTTTTAGTTATTTTTTAAGCTTTCTACCACGATTTGTTTGTTGAGAAAAATTAAAAAAAAAACAATATTTGCAAAACAAGCTTTATAAGTACGAACCAAATCGGTCCATACATGCGGGTTTCCCAATCATATTGACCCCTGCACCACCCAACGGATTATTTCAACTTTCATATTGCATTGTCTTCCGGTTGTGAGCTTAGTTTAAAATTTCAAGTCTCTAGCTCATTGGGAAGTTGGTGGTTGTTGGTTGGAAGTTGGTGAAATGCCAGGACATACACATAAGCGAAGTTAAATAAAAGCTTGAAAAAAGCGACAAAATCAAAGCTGTATAATTTATAGCTGCTATTTCGAAAATCGCCATATCTCCTCATTATGTGCAAAGTCAGCAACGCTAACCGTTGAGCTAAGCACACCCCGCTTGTCCATATCTTTATGCAACCTACAATACTCATATCAAGTGCTTTCGTTTACACTCGAACGGCTTATATGAATGTTGTGATCATTAGAATTCTCAAAATGAGAAATTCCTCACCTTTAAACTTTCCTTTGAGTATCGTCGCATGAATCGTATTGTCCATGAGTTTTCTCAGTACAGTTATCAGTGAGCTAAGGTAAGGTGAGTTAAGGTGAGTTGGGGTAAATTGAGATGATTTAAAATGAATTAAGGTGAGTTAAGTGTAGGTGAGGTGAGTTGGGGTTAATTCAGGTGAGTTCAGTTGGGGTTAGGTAAGTTGAAGTGAGTTGAGGTAAGAAAGTTAAGGTAAGACGCATATATGTATCTTTATGGGCTCACATATGTGAGTAAATGCAACATAAGGTCAAAACTGGCAACCTCCGCAATCCGAATTCTTTGAAATGTCAACTGTACAATTTTGTTCGTTTTATAAAAAAGGGAATTTTTCTCGGTTTTTTATATCACTGCATTTGCAGAGACTTTTCTAAAAATTATATAAACTTTTATCTCTGATTTTGAGATGTTTTCTGGCTAAGAATCTATTTCACTAAACAATAAAAATAATCAGAGCAGAGCCACTTTTTAAGATTTTTTTTTTTTTCAAACTAATCAGCTATACGAAATATTTGAATTTTCGTCGCAGAACTTCAATATAAGTAAATGAGCAGCAGCGAGAGAAGAAATATAACGACGGGCGCCTTCTATTTATATCCAATGATTTTGTTAAGCCGCCATCTTTTACCCAAATCGAATATCAACCGTTACAATGTTACTAATTTTGAGTTTCTTGTCTAAAGAGAATCATAAATGACTGTAGAAATAACCTAATATATTTTTTGCTTAATTTTTATTTAATAAAAATGTGCAAGTTTACTATTTTTGGGCGCAGTTTTTTTAACATAGCATCACTTCTCGCAAACACTCTGCTATCAATCTTAGCTCGAAGGAGTGCGGCGCACTTTTCTCCTCATTTTAAAAAGATTTTTACAATTTTATTTCGGATGAATCTCACTCAAAATATTTAACTTAGGAACATACATATTCGCCATTTGTGGTTATCTAATGGTAGGCAATAATTTAACTACATTTTTCACAGAGCCTACAGTGATACAAATTTCTTTACATAATTAGAAAAAATATGTAAATACATACTTGTGTAAAAACTGGGAACTACCAGAAAAAAATTAAAAAATATAAATTAGAGTTAGTTAAAAAATACCCGCATATGTAAATAACGAATAAAATGCTAATATTTATTACTTATTTAAAGAAGCCTTCCACTAAAAAAATTTAATTACGAGTCATATACTTAAAAGAAAAATTTCATATTGCTAAGGAAAAAACAAATATTCAATAAAAAAAATTACAGCTTATGAAATCACTTTTGTTAATTAAGAGAGAAAATGAACTTTTGTACATACATATCAAATAGTACTTATTGTGCTTACAAAATAGCTAATAAAGTTATACATATTATATGTAAGTATATGTGTATGTAAGGAAGCCAAGGATAATAGAAGAAAGTGTAACGTAAAATTTAATAGAAAGAAACTCAACGAAAAGCTGCTGCTGTGTCCTTTGCCAACTGCTAATAAATTACGTGAAATTCGAAGCATAAGAAAAGCAAAAAATCCGAAGAGAATTTTAGGAGAATGAACGCAACCAGCTGTAATTAGATAAGAAAATACAGACCGCTGAACTATTAATTAACTCGGCGAAAGCATTTGTGCATTTCGGTACACACATACAAGTGTAAAGGAGTTTAAGAGGAAATATTTAAAGAAAGAAAAAATCGCTTACCCGTCAACTAAACGCATGCATACAGCAATGAATAGTTTACTTAATTATTTTCACATATTTTTTCACGCAACTAATTGAATACAAATGTACGCACATACATATGTGCATTAGAGCGTACCGTGAAAAAAGTTCACCCTACAATCCTGAGTCTAAACTGTTTTTGCAAGGCCATTCCGAAAAAAACAAATTTGTTAAGCCGAACGTAACGGCCGTCTTGTTACATTTTTCGTAATTTCTTCGGAACTCAAAGTATGATATATCGAAATTTTTGACTAAATAGAGGGGGCCATTTTTTGTTTCAATGTTCATTGACCTCAAGTACCATATTCTAGTACTTACCCAAAGGACCTCAGTTTTCATCACCCTCACGTGCCACCCTAATAACACTAGATTTACAAAGCAATTCGGGCCGAGGTAGTAAAAAGTCTTTGGTAAGACAAATGAACGGCAGATGGCAAGATAGTTCGAAAAACTTTTGTTATTCTAGTTACTACAAAAGTCTTGGAAAAAAGCTCTCTCTTTCACCACTCGTGGTGAAAAGCTATTTTGAGAGATAGCATTTGTATATCATTTAGCTATCATCGCTCCAACAGTCGCAATGGCCGAGTGAGCATAGCGCTGGTTTGCCTTTCAAGAGAAGTGGGTCCAAAACCTCGGGCGGCGAATTTTTTAATACGCTTTTTTCTTTTCATTTACTTAATTTACTGGTAATTATCTTAATAAGAGAAGTAGGTATACATTTTTTACTTCATTTAATTTTTAGAAACTCCTTTTACTCTTTTTTTTAAAAAACAAATATATATCTTTTTTAGTTTATAAACGCATTTTATTTATTTTTTAAAATTGAATAAATTTTTTTTTCAATATTATTCTCTTTTCGGATTTCATGTTTATTATGTATTTTAAAAAGAAAAATATATTTTTTTATTTCAATAAATTTGTAGGATCTTATTATATTTATTTTATTTTATTTTTGTCTTCTGTTAATTATTTTTTTTTTTGTAGATTTTGTTTTAAAAATAATAACGTATTTTTTATTGCATTTAAGCTTTAAGTATTATTTTCTTCTTTCTTGATTAAATTGTTTTCGTTTTCTAATTTAAATTATTTTAATTTTTTTTATTGTTTATATAGGGAATTCAAAAAATTTAATTTCATTTAATTTTCAAAAATATATTTATTTTCTTTGTTTTGTATAAAATTTTATTTTTAATTTAAAAAAAAAAATATATATATATTTTTTTCTTATTTATTTAAATTAAAAAAAAAAAAACTTATTGTTAAAGGCGAACAGAGTAATGCTAAGACGTTGTTAACAGGGCTTTCAATTAGTCGTTCGAAAGACAGCAAAGAGCTTTCAAAATAGTTGGTTTAAATAGAAAAAGATATTTTTTATTTCAATTAGTTTTTAGAATCTTATTACACTTTTTTATTTTATTTTTGTCTTCTTTTAATTTAATTTTCTTTTAATTTTTAGATTTTGTTTTAAAATAAAAATATATTTTTATTGCATTTAAATTTAAAATATATATTATTAATATTAATATTATTTTTTTAGGTTCTAATTTAACCTCTTTAAATTTTTTGTTTATACGGTTCCCAACAAGAAAATATATTTATTTCTAATTTAATTTAACTTTTAAAAATACTTTTATTTTTCTTTGTTTTATTCTAATATTTTTTTTTAATTTTTTAAGAAAAAATTTGTACGTATATATTTTTTATTTATCACAATTTCTAAAGAAAAACTTACTGTTAAAAGGCGAACAGAGTATCGAAAGGACATCCTCGCTAGCAGAGCTTTCAAATAGTCTTTCGAAAGACAGCAAAGAGTTTTTAAGACAGTTGCCAGAAATGACAGATTATTCCAGTAGAGTCATTCAAAAAAATTGTTATTGGCGAGTGTAGGTGTCACCGAAAAATGTAAAAAGGCGGCACCTATGTACATAGGTTCGGCAAACAAAAAATAAAAATAAAACAAAAAAAATTTCTTTCAAAATTGCCTTGAGAAAATGCTGTAGAGTGTTCGGCGTACTTTTTTTTCGTTTGCATGTAAGGTGGTACGTTCTAATGTACAATTAAATACAAAGTATGTAGGCGAAAATTAACAAATAGTAAAAGGGATTCAAAATATTTATGGTACTACAAATTCAAAGCCACAAGCAGAATTAAAAGGTCACAAAGTGGCATAGATTGTATAAAATAATTAACAGCAACGATTTCTATCCCCAAATATACAAACATCAGCAATTTAATTCACCACTAAATGCTAGTAAATGCAAATTTTATTTAAAAATATATATATATGTATGTGTGTGAATGTGTGCAAGCGAATAGAAGCTGATTGTGCAAATATGTACATAAATCATATGTACAAATATGTATATCTAATAATGCTTGTGTGTGTCAATTTTTTCGCTACTATGAACCACAACCTATAGGTATTTCTATACATCCATACATACCTACAACAGTACGCACAAACTAATACTTACAGTCCTATACATAAATATATAAAAATCTACAAATACAACAAACAAATATGCATACAAACGAACGAAACGATCTCCTGTGCGTCAATGCCCATATATAAGCCAATTATTGTAATTATTGTATGTACTACTCACATACATACATACAGGCATACGAAAAAAAATTACCAAATATGAGCTATGTAAGTATGTATACAAATAAGAAATATGTATGATTAATTGAAAATTATGTATCCACTAAAGCAAACACATACGATAAATTTCCATAAAAACCTAAGAACATTACTTACATACATGTATGTATGTATATTAGGGTGGTCCTTAAAAATAAAATGAACGTTTTTTTTAGTCTCACCCTTTCAATCGGTAACACCACTGTCATAGATATCTCATATAAATTTCGGTCCCGATTGGAGACGGTTAAGGCGTGTCGCAAAGGGGTCAAAGACCAGATGCCTCGAAGGACTGCAAAAATTAAAAATATTTTTTTTTCATTTAATGCCCAAAATCGATACTACTAAAGTCGAGGATATCACATGTAAATTTTAGTTCCGATTGAAGTCGGTTAAGACGTCGTCATAACGTAATCTGAAACTTGACCCCTGTGCGATACGTCTTGGCCGTCTCCAATCGGGAACAAAATTTATCATATGTGATATCTTCGACTATAGTAGCATCGATATAGGAGTTGAGTCTTAGCAAATCTGATGGAAAAATTTTCTCCCTACATTTAAGAAAATTTGCATATGATTTGTGAAAAGTTTTTGCTATGGATAAATAAAAATAATAATTATGGAATAATAGCGTATTAATTAGCATGAAGTGCATATAGACACATACATAAAAACACGAGTATGTGTGTGAATTGTGCGCAGAGAAAATACAAACATTCATATGAGGAAATAAAAAATAAGCGAAGCAACTAAGTAAATAAATAAAATTAATAAAATTATGAAAAATATTCAAACATTCGCGTTTAATTTAAACTCATTGCACCTTAAATTAGTAACGTATTAAATGATTGAATTTTCCGAATAATTTCACTATGACCAAAGGTAAGTAAAATATAAATATTCGTATCAAAAATAAAACGTAATATTAATAATACTTTGGCGCTTACCTTTTTGCTAACAAAATTTCGAATACAAATCAATTTTTAACCCTTTACCCTAAACCTCAACCTTAGCATTGACGTTAAACTTGACTTTGACCTTAACCTCTATCTATATCTCAATTCCAATCCCAGTCTCAATATTAGCCTTTACTACATTGCAATTTAGTAGAGCCAACAAGTGTGGCGGTTTTTCGATAAATCGATGCTTTCATTTACTCCCAACTGGCGCACATCTCATGTGTTTGGTAAATTTTTTTTTTTACATAGTTTTCCTTTGAAATATGTATATGTATTTATTTACCGTTAATTAAAAAAAAATCACCCAAAACAGTTTATTCAAAGAGCAGATACTTTATTTTGAACTGGGAGAGCGACGGTTATACTCGTCACTAATAGCGGCGAGAGCAGCAGCAACCATTCGTAACAGTGGTAGCGGTTTCTGTGGTGATATTGGCCCTAGACCCGATAGTGGAGAGGGCGGCAACGGCTTCCAGTGTCTGTAATGGTGGCGGCGGCTCTGGACTCGGAAACGATGGCAGCGTTCCTGGGCTACCGCGGTCTTCGCTGGCGGTGACGGTGACAGTAGCTCCTACTCAAGGGCGGTAATAATGACGGCGGCCCCAATAGTAGTGACGGTGATAACGTTCCTGGACTTCAATGGTAGCGGTCTCTAATAGCGGTGCATACGTAGAACGACTACGGATACTGAGTAGTACGGCCCCGAGGCCAGCTGGCACACCCTCCCTCTTCTTTTCTCATGGCATGAAGACAATCCCTCCCTGCAGACAAATATTGTACATTCCATAACAAAAACTTTACAAATCCGGGTCCGGAAATCGGTACTAAAATTAAAAAAAAAATACTGTTTCATCAAAATTTCTCACTTTTTAATAAGAGTTTTTAGAAAATTTTTTGATAAGCAGTTTTATTTCACATTAAATTTTAGTACTATAAAGTTTGAAATCTGGATTTGTTTTGCGTCTTAGAATAAACTAAATTTTTATAAAAAGTAATTAAAATTAAACAATAAAAAAAAATAACCAAGACTTGTCAATATGTGGGTGTCATATAGTTATGATAAGCACTATATTTAAGGCACTAAGTCGAGATATCGAAAAATTGCATTTAAAAAAATTAAAAGCATCCTAACATTTCATGCAAGCATAAATTTGTGCACTTAGTGTATCTCATTCAACATAACATAGACAAAGAGGCGAAAAGTAAGAAGAGAAAGAAGAGAAAGAAGAAGGAGAAAACGTCGCAAATACAGTAGCGGATGAAAGCACGCGCACGAGCTCGCGTTTTGTATTGAATTTTCACCACTGATTGAATTTGCATTTGCACCATATACTTGAGGGAGTGCTAGACAGGGCTTGCATACGCGTAGAATGTACCCGAAACTGCATATTAGTGTTTTTGTGAAATACGAACAGTAACACAAGTATACAAACACACACAGAAACTTGTCAAAAAAAAGGAGCAGAGAACGCAAGTTTAAGAGGAATGGTTGCAATGGTTTGTGCAAAAAATGTCAGAAGATATGGAGGTACATATACATAAATAAACGAATGTGCGTGCTCGAGGGTGTTATAGTTCACCAGAAGAGCCAGCCGTGGCATGCAATAGCATTCAGAGCATATTTACATACGTACATAGATACTTATGTGCATTTTTCTACTTGCATTTTGTCATGCGGCTATATCGGCACGTTATTCGCACTTTCTTAGCGTAAAAGAGTGTGGTACCTTGAAAATTTTTGTTATTTTAAATCGGGATTTTTACGCAGGCATTCATATGGCTACACCAGCATTTATATCAGAAAATCCTACACAAGTGTACGTGCTGTAGAATATTGCCTTCTTCGCTTATATTTTAGTAAATTTATCCCATTATGAAAAAAATTAAATTTGCTCAAAGCCGATTTGTCCAAAATTGTTATATAATGTAATTGGATTCCCGTTGCGAGCTTTAGTACTACGTGTGTATGCAGATATGTATTCCCATAAATTCAATGCAGGCAATAAATTCACGCATAGGTTTCAAAGTCTTATCGAGAAGAGCTCGCAATTGCTGGCGTATGCCAATGACATAGACATCATCGGTAATAAAAACCACGGAGTCGGTTGGTAAACAGGACAAGACGAATAATCACCCTGTCATCAGACAAACAGCCACTGCACTCGCGCCTTGGCACCCACGTCACTGTTGACTGTTCGAGAAGGTAGATAATTTCGTTTTCTTGGGAACCAGCATTAACCCCGCTAATAATTTCAGCATAGAAATCCTACGCAGAGCAGCAACTCTTGCTCTTCTACTCCATTGCTTCACCACCTCTGCTGATCGCCAAACTTTCAAAACCTTGGTACTTCTCGTCTTTCCCTGCTTCCAGCATAATTAAGTTGCCGTCCATTCAGAAAAGAGTCAGCTGAACATATTTCTATCGACACAAAATTTGGTAACTGTAACCAAATCGTGTAACTATAACCAAATCACGTGTTGAGAGAAACATATTTAGTTGTTGTAGGTAAACGTTTTTCTCAGCGTCCTCGGGGGTTACATCTCTTAAATAGTAGGTATACGTAACGTGGGGATCAAACACCTAGTAACCACCACTTTGTTTGGTACCAGTCCCTTAAGCCAATCTATGGTCGTATCTTCATTACATTTAATGACTTTTACCCCATTATAGAACGCTTCCACGATGAATGAAGGCGTAATACTAGCCAGTTCCTCCTAAATCTCTTTCTACTACAGTCCAATAGTGTCTAGCAGCCTCCCGCGGCCGACTTATCGCTGCCGCTGTTACGGCACTTTTCCATCTACTTTGTACCTCTGGATTCCGATAGTACGTCGCGCAATAACCCGGAAGTTATCCGGTTATCATCGTTCACCTGCTTCTCAATTTTGTTCTTTAATGGCCTACGAGGGGAGAGGCGGCAAAAAAGCTTTGAGCCTAAGGTATTTTTATTTTTCTATATAATCTCCTTTTACTTCAATGTACCTTTTATGTTTATCATAAATAGCCTTCAACTTATTGAAATTAATATTCGCCGTATTTGATTTCGCAATGCTCTTCTACTGCCACCTTCATTTCCTCTTCACTCGAAATCTTCATTCCCGGAAGTGTTTCTTCAAATTGGCGAACAGGAAGTAATCGTCCGGACTCTAAGTTGGGTGGTTGATTTCTTCAAATCCAGTCTCGGCCAAGGCATGCCTTTCAACACACGCAGTGTGCACGGGTGCATTGTCTTGCAAAAATAGGACTCTTTTGGCTAGTTTGACTCTGCGTTTCTCGACAACCACTTGAAACACTTTTGTCCACAATTTGGCATAACTCAATATGCACAAAGCAAACATTTTCCCAACTTTTTACCAATCTTTGAGAAATTCTTAATTCTCAAGTTGATATACAATACAATTTTTCCCCAGGTTTGACTAAAACTTGAATAAAGCTTTTCTCAAGTGTAGAACTCAGACTACTTTGCCGATAAAAAATGTGCTTTTCTGTTAGAGAATGGGCAGTGTTTGGACGCCTTGACCTGAGATCATTTTCCAGCAACTCCCCGTCATGCCTGAATTCTCGGTGATGGTGATGTTTATCGCTCAATTACTGTAAGCGTAATGATGTTAATGACACTAAAATCGGTAATTAGACTACTAAGGATATTAGCAATAACTGACACGCAGGACTAGACATTTATGTTACTTATAAGTATTCAGGCTCAAAACTTTTCAGCCTCCCCTCGTACCGTCATCACCAAACTTGTGCTTCTTGGTCGCGGTTATGATATTTCACTAAATTTTTATAGAAAGTCTAAAGTGTACTAAACAATAATTAAAAAAAAGTGCTGTAATTCAAACCATTAACAGACAATTATTTACCGCTTATTATCAACACTTTAGTGCCATTTAGTTATTTAAATTGCAGATTTGTGTACAGAGTGAATGCAGAGTTAAAGAGAAGCACAGTAATTAAAACAAGTAATTACATTGCCAGCGATTACTCAATTGCCATTACATGACCATTTAGTTGGCTGGCTGGTCGGCTGGCGCGTTAGAAAAAAAAAATTAATTAACATTTACATTACGCGAATATGTCCGGCAGCCTGTCTATGTCTTTACACAATTGGCTGGCGGGCACTGCAACTGGCAACTGAGAAAGCTGCGCGTAGGAAGTTATTAAAAATTTACCGCATTTATGCAGCAATGCCGTCGCTATTCGTTGCTATTAATCGCATTTTTTCATGAACACTGATTTTCTTTTTTTACGACGCTCTTGTCGGCGTGTCCTTTTACATATTTGCTGCCATTCCGCCATCATTCGCTAGCTGCTGTTGCTTATCGATGCTGCTGTGCTTTTTTTTTGTAGCTTAATATTCGCTTGCCGCTGAAGTTCGAGTTCAAATGGATAAATTAACTTGCCGGCCAAGTACGCAAGAACCATCACTGGCAATGGCAGGCAGCAGTACATACTTATTTAGTTGAGAAATCGCTGAGCTCGAATAGAAGCAGGGAGGAGGTGCGGTTAAAAGTAAGCGCGAGAAATTGAGAATTGCCAGCAAACTGTATTTCGAGCAGCGTGTGAGCGGTTAAAGGAAAAGGGGGAGAATGTTTGCGCTATGCTAATTTAGTGCGCGACCATGAAAGACTGCAGCTGGCGCATGGACGGCAAAGTGTGAATATGAAGTACATACATACAAAACATTGCTAATTATTGGGGTCGCAACCGCAGCTATCAGCGATGACTGCAAAGGATAAAGTCACCAACGAAAGTTGCTGGGAAGTTCAGCGCAGTGCGAAAGTAGAGAAAATAAAATAAAAAAAGTCGTTGTTGGAAATTCTCAAGTCACGTTTACACGCTCGCTTTAACTTTGGCAAAGTATGCAGTAGCAGTACTAGATGAGCAAACAAATGAAAATGAAAAGGAAAAAACAAAAAGACAAACTCGCACATTCAGAAAATCCTGTAGTAGAAATTACGGACAGCAGCAGCGGCGTGCAGCAGAGAGTGCGATAAAGCAGCGCTTCCTAAAGTGAGTTCTGGGGAACCCAAGGGATACTTTTCTACTTTTACTGGAAGAAAATGCGAGAACAAAAAATTATCAAAAATCAATGTTAAGTCCAAGCTACTCACACTTTATTATACCAAAATTTAATGGGCTACAAACCTGCATGCTCAAAAAAATTCAAAAAATCTGATTGAAAATTTAAAAAATTTGTTAAAATTCGTCGAAGTTTTGTAAATGTTCTACATAGTTTGAAATTGGAGTAAAAGAGGTTCTTTTAGATATAGTAAGCTTTGTTTTCACATAAAATAATTCAAATTTTTTTTGCCCTATTTACATTCTCGCCACCGTATATATTGTGAGTATATAATTTTGCGAAAAATTTTCCAGTTTTTTTTCTTTGTTTTTTTTTTAAATAAAACTGTATTAGAAGATGGCATGTCTTTTTATTCTAAAAAAAAATTTATGTTATATTATTATAATTATATAATGAACGAAATTAATTTTACAAAATTTTGCGTTTTCTTCATAGAATATACTGCCTTTTCTTTTGAATATTGTGATAGTCAAACGCCATTTTTGGTATATAGTTTGTTCGCCATTTTTTATTTAGTATTAATCGTAGAGTGTGAATTTCTTCGAAAATTTTGCTACGAAAAAATTACTCCGCCCTAATGTATACAATTTCTAGCAAACGTTTTTATGCATATTTAAATTGCAGTGCCTTTGTTTTTTAGTAATTTTTAGTTAGGGTTCCATTATCTCAAAAGTTTGGGAACCCCTCCGATAAAGCATTCCTACACTGGGCGGCGCGCGTTGCAATGAAGCCACGCAATGACGGTTTATTTGAATTATGAATGAATGAAAAATTGTGCACGTGACCTGCAATGAGCTGCGTGCAAGCGTGGCGAAATAGTGAAATGTCGGCGCATAATTCAGCTAACCAAGCGGTAAAACTAAATTTGGTGACGCGGCGCAACAGTGGAGGAAGGTGCTGCCAGTTGACCCAGCACGCTGTGCGGAGCTGCAAACTCTTCTAACGCCAGTCAGCTAGTAAGCCACGTAGCGACCTAGCCACACTGTCATGGCGCTGCTGCATGACCCATAACTCTCAATTCGCACTCTCGCCGTTTGGCCGCCTCGCATTTTAACGCAAACGAAATTCACAGATTTTTATCATAAGCGCGCGCCATCTATTTTACCTAACTTAACCGACAAGTTGGCACATTCCTGCAAATACGGTCACACAGCAGCTACAGCAGGAATAGTAGCACCAGCAATAGCAATAGGCAACAATTTTCTCATCACACTCACACACATTCGTGCGTACACATGTACGTATGTACATTTGCAGCTTATCTCCGGCAACTGGTCATATTGCGAGTATTTTATTTCATTTTTTCTTTGTAAATTTCAACATATTTTATTTTATATTTTGCCACAGTAATAATGCCAGCAATAGCAATGGTTATGTTGCCGCATGTTGCATACTTGCCGCATACTGCAATGTGCCGCATACAAGCATAGATGGCTGGATGATATTTGCATTGCTAAGGCGCCGCCACAGTGATTTACTTCCATATAAAATGAGGGAAAAAATAGAATTATGGACGGATTTGAATGAAAATTCGCGTCTTAGTAAAATCGAGGACGTTCAATTCAAAAGTGCAATTTTTTTGAACTTATTTGAAGTTGACAATTTCTATTTTCAAAATTGAGGTGTCAAATGACAGGGCTTGGCCTGTAGATGTGCAATAAAGTTTTATTTATTTTATTTTTGAGAAGGGTTACCACCTGTAACAAATTTTATTAAAATTATTTAGTAAGTTGAATGAATTAAATATTACAATATGGGTATCAATTGAAATGCTTTTGAAACTGCTTTACTTCTAAACGATACGTAGAAATGTTGCCACATGTTTAAAAAATCAAATTCAGTGGGAATAAGGTAACTGAAATCTGTATATCATTATGGGTATCAGACAAAAGAAAAAACTGGACATAATTAGCAAGAAATAAGTGAAGAGTAAAAACATTCCCGAGTTAATTTAAGAGTTCGGTAATTTAAAAGGAATGTAATCAGAACAAATCACTGATTGAAAATGTATGTATTTTTAACAAAATAAAAAATACGATGTCGCAAACCTTTGGTGTGACACAATTATTATTTTAGTTTAACTAAATTTGACTTTACAAACAGTTGGCAACCCTCTTCGTAATACTTGTAAGCTAAAACCTTCTTAAGCCTCTCTCGTCTGACTCCCGTATGGTGATATCTATCTATTTTAATTACCTTATTCCTTTAATTCAAATATAATTTGATTTTTTAACAAGTGGCAACCCTTTAAGAAAACAAGTATTTTAATAAACTTTTCGATTGATACCCATCTCTTAATAATTCATTTAACTTATTAAAAATTTGAATTAAATTTTTTAACAGGTGGCAACTTTAAAAAAAAAACCTCTATTGTCTACAGGTCAAGCTTTTTAATCCGACACTCCCACCCCTATTGCGAATGTCGACTGGCAGTAGATAAACGACTATTAAGCGATTATCGATTATCGATGCTATTGCGAGTGTCGCTTAGTCGCTCAATTAGCGACTGTGAATACTTTTTAATCGCTCATCCTTCTATTGCTGTTTTTTAGTCGTTGGAGTTTGCGTTTATAAAATTTACATAAGAAAGTGGTACTATAATGGATAAAAAGTAAGTCAATTGAACTGGAAGTTGTAAAAAATTGTGAAATATACATATGCATGTATGTGTCTGAATTACAGATCAAAAATTATAAGCAACAAAAGGCAACTTGCGCGGTTGTTCGTGCTGATGCAGGAGAGTGAAGACATAGGCAAAGGAATTTCCGGAAAGAGTAGGGTAGGAAGCTCCGCTTCTATTGGAAAAGATACATATACAATATTTCTTGTGCATATAACTCCGGCTACGCCATCCACAGTGTTTTTGCGCAGAGCCAACATCAAAAGTTTATACAAAAAAACTGCATAATTTATTAATTGACTAGTGCTCGGAAATTTGAAATCTTTATTTTAAATTAAAGTTGAATTCTTTCAATACACTTGTTATGTTAAAGTTTTTAAACTCGGGTCACGCGTTTGGACACAAAAACCCAACATCATTGTACAAAAAACTTAACCGTACCGTATTTCTTAAACTTCCATAAAGTTTATTAATGAGGAAAACAGCTTTTCCTGCAAATCATGTAAAGCCTAAAAACTGTGAAGCATCGGGAACGCAACTTCTATTCATAAAACTCACACATGTACATACACCTTCCAAGTCCAAGGGATCCGACGAATCTCGCAATTCCCTCCTTGCTTTAGCTAACTCTACTAATCTATTAGCTTCGGCATCATCTTCTTCATCACTAAACCATATTTCAACTGTGTCCATTTTTTTAATTTTATAATAAAAGCAATTATTTTAAAAATGATGTAAATAAAACACTCAAGAAACAAATGTA